>NW_028301564.1:26380000-26535000 GCF_042242905.1 Orbicella faveolata | reverse complement strand
TCAAAGCTTGTTTTTTGTTTCGGCATTATTCATGTCAGTTATTATGTCAGTTAAAGAAAAAAAAACAATTGTTTCACTTGCCTTGACCTTCACCAAGTTCAGAGATATAATTACTAATTTGACTAAGGCTGCTCGGCAGTATCCTTATTTTGTTGTCCACTATGCATATGACAACAGTTTGCTGTTTAAGTTATCAAATACAACCCCAATGTAACGTGACTTATCTGTTTGGTATCAAGTTAAAAGAAGTAATTTATCTTGTTCATCCTTCCAATGTTTGTTTTTTTGGGTGAGGAGGTAGTATTAAATCCTTGTGTGGGAGGGAAAGAAGCTTGCATGACAAGCAGTGTTAAATTTTTATTTACACTCCAACATGATTAATTCAACTCAGGTTGCCTGTTTATTATTTTTGATTATTATTTTGTCCTTTACTGTCGATATGAGAATAATATGTTGTCCTAGCTATCAATGTAAACACAAGGTGGCTATTGTTTGGTATCAAGCAAAAAATAATCTTTCTTCCTAGGAAAATTGCATTCTTGAAAAAATGTTTGTGGTTAAGGTGGAGAGGAAGCATTTATACTTACATGGGAGGGGAAGGGAGGGATGGGGGAGGGATGGGATTTTGTCTGCTTGATAAGCACTGTATCTATTTAATATACTTTTTCATTAAAAATATGAATATTTTTGTGGTTTATAAAATTTTGCTAGTCAGTTGACTATTCTTGCTTAATTCTTGATATACCACTCATAATCTTTTGGACCGAAGGTACATACACATAAATGCCACTTTTGACAGAACAATCAGTGCACCTTATTGTGTGTGTAAGATGCTAACACCCCACGATCCAGCTGTAGTGGTCCTTTGTTTGCATCACATCCATAGTGCAGTTGATCAAGAACAATATTGTCAGAGAGGGCCTATCTCTGTGCATAGATGGCACAGATTTTCAGCAATTCTTTACCCACTTGCTCTGGTTGACAGCCACTTAATGGGCATTCTCCTCCCGGTTTGTTATTCCATTCTGTTTCCGTCGTTCTATACCAAGTTGTTGTTTGTCTTCTAACACTTCTCCTATCCATTAGAAATCAAGACAGTCCTTTCCCAGAGGGAGGGAGAAGGGTAATCCTGGGTGGGGGTGTGCGGCCTGCCTCCCAAAACCCTAAACTACTCAAGACCAAAATCTGCGATTTTGCAGCTGCCTTATTTATGAGCGTACCAAAAGTAAGTTACTCTTAATTTATGATCAGACCCTTAAATCAATACCCTGTTTCAGACCCGTCTCGTAATTAGTTTCCTAGTTCAGACCGATGGCAAAGGCATTGTGAAGGGCTTTTATACTCTAATCACCCTGAAACGATTATAAAATATTTTGTAACTAATCTTAATAAACACAAACACAGCATCAGGGGCGGGCATCATAATACGAACCATACATAGTGAACATACTCCAGTGTAATTAGCGAAACGTTACAAAATATATTTATTAATGGGGTTATTGATGATTAAAAAGGTAGCTTCTAAAAAGAATTGGCAAATTCAAGAGGAGGGAAAAACACCATACCCTATTTGAGACCAAAATAGCCAAAATCGGTACCCTATTTCTGATCAAAACATCTAAAAGACCATACCCTTTGAGGCTGCTTATACCTTTATAGCCCATATAAGGTAGTAAGTACACCCCCTCCCCCCCCCCCCCCCGCCACAACCCCCGGGGTGCCTTCGTAAGATCCACTTGACTGGGCTGCATCCTGGACATCTTCGGAGACCCAAGGGCTGCTAGTTGGGACAATGCGGTATTTTCAGGCAACGTGATAGTTTTGGGCGAAAGTTTACTTCAAGTGCGGGAGGGCCCCAGGGCACTTACCGGTACTCTTACCGAACCAGTTCAAGAAGTGTTTGAATTCCTTCCAGTGCTTATTACCTTTCAACACTTTTGGAATGTGCCTGTCTGTGGTGGTCTAATGGCAAGTGCGCTGGACTCTGTATTGAGCAGACTGGCCTACCATCCCTGGCTGAGATCATTATGTCATGTATTAATTTGGGGAAAACAGTTTCTGCCTCAGTCTCACAGTCTCCAGGTGTAAAAACAGATGCCAGGAATTTGCAAGGCTAGGTCATTACATCATTACAAGGCTAGGCCATTGTAAAAAAAAAAATACTTCTTAGTCGGCGCATCAGGTATGTTATGGACAGGTCAATGGATGAGTGAGAGATGTATGTATGTCACACAAATCAGATTAAATCTACTATAAACAGCCAATCAAATTTCTTGTTGTAAAGGTAAATGGTATGTGAAAAGATTTGATGCTGATACAGTTCAGAACAGCCATATTTATTCTTCTCTCAAAGAGGAAGAAGTATTGATATATTGGGTTTACTTCAACATTTTCTGCGGGTTAGGCTGAGGATTTTATGAACAAGATGAGCCTTGAGGTTTGAAACAGTTCGTGAGTTAACAGTATGCAAATGGAACGGAAATTTTCATTGTTAGTTACAAAGGTAACTTGATACTTTTGTTTTTCACAAGGAGTAAATTCAGTTAGAGGTCACGAATCGTCGCTCCAAGTTCTTAGGACATGTTTTAGAGGAGAGGAGACTATTTAGATTTGAAACAGTTCTAACGTTTACAATAGTAAGTGCGGGTAACGATTTTTTTGTTCTTGTTGCATGCAAATATAATGAAATATTTTTATTTTTTAGTTACAAAGTGTAATTTGATACTCTTGTTTTTCACAATTAGAGCTGACGAATCGTCACCACTCTTTCCCACTAGATGTTTGCTATCTTAGTAACAAATGGTAACTTAACACTTGTTTTCTTATATGGGACTAAATTCAATTAGAGCTGACAAGTTAGCGGCTATTGTTTCCAGGATATTAAACAAAAAAGAAGCTTTCATTTCTGAACGGTTTTTACATCTCTGCAGTAGCAATTTAATAATTTTATTTGATGACATTCATTTCAGTCCGATATTTTTAAAGGTAAAAAGTATGAAAACTGTTCAAATGTTCTTTGAAGACTGCGTGGCACCAAGTTAAAGTGCAATTTAATCAGGTCAGACTTTCAATGTGTCAGAGAGGTTTTTTTCTCTTTCTTTCTATTTTCCGTGAAGCTGTGTTGTGTTGTGTAAAAAGGGTGAACTTACGACTCGTATAAAATGCGAAAAAGTCTCTTAATTAACTTGAGTATTTTTGAGCAAAAATTCCCCTTGGGGGTTGGAAGGGCTATGTGATCGGTGAGTGAGGGAGTTATGCATGTGCGCGTGTCACACCAATCACAGTGTGGGTTGTATCAAAGAACGAATCAAATTGCCTGTTAGAAAATAAGATGGTATCTACATTAATCTGGAGACATGTCAGATTACTGTAGTTTGTTCAGTCAAACATTTTATGGCTTACTATTTAGCCATCTTACCATGACCGATGTAGTATCACATGTACATCATAAATTCCCAGTTTCTTTCTTGCTGTATATCGCAACCAAAAAACTTGTCAAATTAACCAAATCATTACTGTAGACAGCTCCATGAATGCTCCTATCTCCGACACTTCACACAAAAAAATAACTCTTGCACGCCTTGCGTGCCTGTGTTTATGCTTGGCACTGATCAACTGGTCACAGTATGATAATAACTATCCAAGACTGTAGAACTCAAAAGAAGCATGGAAAATCTTAAAAGGGGCACCGCATGGACAAGCAAATCCACACTGTTCAAATTATTTATTTTATAAATCAGTTTATTTTATCAATTTTGTATCTTGTTTGTATAGTATTTATGGTTTTCCTCTTCACATCTTGCTATATTTCACAACAAATTTACTTGCACTACACCAGGAATTTTTTTCCTCAGGACGCTTTTTCGGCTCACTGAAAAAGCAGTGTTCGCGTGCATGAATTTTTTTGGAATAAGTATTCCTGTGGGATATTTATTTTACAAAATATCCCCACGCCCCCTTCACTGAAAAGTCAAATGGACCACCCCTTAAACCATTTGATGTGAACTTTGTTGTTTAGCTGGAATACACGTATTCTGCACTAGTCCTTGTTGCAGTCGAAAAACAGAAACCGAAAAACTTGTCTAACACTTTTTGCTTAAGCACGAATTTAAAAAAAAAAAAACAGGAAACATCCTGTTCTCCGAGACTATTTACGTTTTATATTAATATAATTGAGGTTAATCTGACACATTTATTTTAGATGCATGCGAAGGAGTCAACTTTATGACGCTCAGCGATTAAGTGTAGCTGATGCGAAGCGCGAGAAAATGTGTGCGAATGGTCACGATTGGTTTTGCTTCTGACTGGACTAAAACCGGCGCGAGTTTTTCAAGACAGTCGTGTTGCGTACTTGATGCAAAACCGATTACTTTTCGACAGTAAAATGAAAACTGCTCTATCTACGTACCTTAGTGCATTAAGCATATTATAAGAGTTATAACTTGAAAAGCATTTTGAACAGGCAGAGAAACTAATGGAAGCTTTTAACTTGAAATCGATTGTTTCAGTCAAAAAGGAAAAAGTTACGTTTGCTGTAGGTATAAGTAAGTTGCAGTGTTCTTTAACCGTGTCACTGCTACCTAAATTTGGCACAAAAAAAGTCGTGGTTGACCTATAAGCAATACTATACACAAGGAGAAGAAAACGCAAAAGCTAAGGTTTATATAAGCGTCGTTTTTATCTCATATGATCCTCGTAATGTTGTATGAGACCTGCCTTGTTTCTAAATTCTTCCTAACAAATCCAACAGGTCAGGCTTTCAACTTAGCTTGAATTTTCTTCCGTCGAAGAAAACAACATACGAGACTTTTTGACACCGTGAGTTGTTGTTGGCTCCTCGAGATGTCTTTCTAGTTTTGAGTACTGACCATGTCCATTGTCTTTTAGCGAACTGTCTATTACGTCTATTATTATATTATTTTCTCCTTCGCGAACCCGAATATTGGACTCGATAGCTTTTCAAGGCATCTTGTCAATTGTGTTGTCAAGATAGATGTTTCTATCATACAATGAAAATATCACATTAGGTGTTGTTACGAGTAAGCACCCCCCCCCTCCCCCCCCCCCCGTAGGATCACGAACTTGTCGTTGTCGAGGGGCTTGTGTTTCTCAATGACCCTGAGAGCTATGCCGGTGGGAGATTTGTCTCCTGGTAGGGCCACCCAAGCCGACAGCTCAAAGGGTAGAGGCCTGACAAAAAGTGATCCACTGGCCCTGCAGGTTTGGGGGCTGGGCACAGGGTTAATAACCCAGTCCCATAAAAACGTTTTTAATACGGAAACATTAGCAAAGGAAACCATAACTACTGGGTGTGACGGGCCTCCAGAGTCACTGAATGTTAGAAGTGGAAGCCGAAAGGAAGCCACTAACAGGATGACCCTTTAACACAACTGGAGTACCATCCGGAAGCTAGCCCATAATAAACAGGAATGGAAGACCTTTGCTGCTGCCCTACATGCCAGCAGCAAAGGGCAGTAGGTAAGTAGCAAGTGCGAGTGAGCCTGATTGACAATTCGAATGACATGTTTTCAGGGGTGTTCTTAGGCATTTTCTGATTGTAAGCCTTCCTGAACGTGCGTGTCATTCTTGGTGTGATTTAAGACCCTCATCTTAGATGTCGGGGTCCTGGGGAGACTCCTATATAACAAAGATGGGAGTGCACGTTGGATATTTTGAAAACAACCCCTAAGAGGTATGATGATCCCGGTTTGTGGTCGTGGCTTGAATTTATTTTGACCCCTAAGAGGTACCAACTCTAAAACAGTTCATATTATCTCCTGTCATAGTTTTTTGGCTCAATACCCTAGAAGGTAGTGCAAAAGCTCCTATGCATTGTGGACCTCTTGAGGCTGAACACCCTTTAAGGTTCCAAAACCACGTTTGTAACTCCTAAAAGGTACGACAAGCACTCCCAGCCTTTTTATATGGGAGTCTCTCTCCCGGGGTCGGGGCATGTGTAATTTGAAGCTAAAGTAAGATGCTCTTTCTTGCTTATTTTATCGCCAAATTTAAAACAAGTTACTCAGCTGCCATCTTACCCCGTCCTAGTTTTTTATAGTAATAATTTTTTTTTCGGGAGTTAGGTAATAAACAATTTTCTGATTTGGCTCTGTGTTTGACATATCCTAACAGGATAAAAATAAAGTCACCTTACCATAGCCTACCTGCCTTTTAGGACCTCGGGGGGACACTCACATAAATAGGACGGGGATGCTCGTCGGAAATTTAAAAAAAAAAACCCTAAGATGTAGCAAGATCTTGTTTTATGGGTGTGGCTTTACATTTTTTACCACTATAACAATTTTAAAACGACAAATTATCTCCTGTCATATTTTTTTGGCTCAATATCCTAAAAGGAACCACAAAAGCTTCCACTGTGTACCTTTTGAGGCTGAACACTCTAAGTCGCTGCGTTTTTCACTCCTAGAAGATGCGACGAACACCCCCTCCTTTTATTTGGGAATCTCCCCCCCCCCCCCCTCTCGGGTAGGATATGTTGTTTATCAAGCCCTTTCAAAAAATTCCGTAGGTTCTGCATGCACAGACCACGTTAATGTTAGCTTTCAATTCACAAGTTGACCTGACAGGGGCCTAAAAGGCAACAAAGTTCCAACTCGCGGCTTTGGACTGCAAAATTGTAGAAAGGTATACGTAAATTATACCAGAAGCATATGTGATATGCTTCTGATCATACATAATCGTTTTTAGTTATCAAATTGTAATGAGGCAAACATCTTGTGAGACGAATAACTGTACTTTGTAACCTTTTTGGTGGGAAATATCAAAGCGTTGGAAGCGACGCCCCTACTAGTTTCATTGCTGAAAGGAAAAGAACACGCAGTGGCGTTCATGCGAAAGGGACGTCTCATAAGCTGGATTGAGTTGGCGGCATTTTGCACGTGTTACGTGCCTAGATTTGTTTCGCTCTCTATCCCGTGAACCTTTGTTTTACTTCCGCTTTCGACAGGCAAATTTCGTGGTACAAAGGTTAGGTGAGAAAGATTACATATTTTTATACTATATACTACATCACGCCATTCCACTTTCTTAATATTCCGTCCACACAAGCACAAGTGTGCATATAAGTGTGATATTTGTACATATAATGTTGCCACGTTGTTTTAAACCATAACCAATCTGTTTATAACTATGTATGTTTCTATCGATCGCAAAATAATATAAGCTTATATAGGTAACAAATTGTCCGTACTTTGTTGTTTCTAGCGCGAAGAGCAGGAGAAAAGAATCGAAGAACTCTGGAAGAGTGCATGACAAACCTAACAATGTCTTAAGGTAAAATGCTTTATTCCTTAACGTGTCTGAGATGTTTAAAAACACCTCCCGTCTCGCCCCAAGGAAATGTCAAATGATTCCAACACTCGTTAGAATTTATACTCATACCAAAAGCCAGTTCTTTGACTTTTACGATTTGTACCGCAAATCATAAATTGCCAACGACGGAAAACAACTGATGCGTGGCTATTGATAAAACTTATGTACGGCCGAAGTCCATCTTCGTTGAATTTGGCCAACGGAATATCTCGTTTTCTACTGATTTAGGTCTTTGGTACATAGTGTTGGCTGATATAAAGTTATGATATTGTAATATAAAACTATAGGCATGCCATGATCAGACACTCATTTTAAAGATACTAAAAATACTCTAGAAATTTGCATGCTCTCTATCGTCTTTGCAGCGTTCCGTGCCGACCCCTGAAAAATAACACAAAGTTAATTTAGTAAACGCTATTAAGCAATTTCTGGTCAAAACATTGAAAGTTTTGTTTTGATGTCTTTTTCTACCATGCCATTATTCTTCCTTTTCTCTCCTACGGCTGTATAATTTGGGGCAACACTTATGATCATAATGTTAAACCACTTCAAATAATACAAAGGAAAGCAATCCAATTACTTTGTCAAATTTTGATGCACATACAAGTCCTTTGTTTGCTAAGCTTAACCTTCTTAAACTTCAAGATTATATTAAGCTTCAAACTCTCTTTTTTATGCACCAGTTTAATACTGGCAAACTACCAAAGATCTTTGATTCGTTTTTTGTCAAAACATCTTGTAAACATAATGTAAATACTCGCTTTGCATCTAGATCTACTCTCTATCTTCCAAAAATTCGAACAAATTATGGCAAATTTAATATTCGATTTAATGGACCTAAATTATGGAATGAACTCGATGAAAGATTCAAGTGTTGTACTTCTAATCAATTTAAAAAAGAACTAACTTCGCATTTCAGTAGTCTCTATTAATCTGTACTGATATTTTGATGGTTTATATCTATTTATTTTGTTTTGTTTTGTATATTTACTCTTGTACCAAGTTTATGATATTTATGTGTACCAATGTATTTGTTGTGCCTCTTTCCTGACTCTCACATTTTTATTTATTATAATTACGGTCACCCAACTAGTTTAGCTTTTTAGTTATTTTGGGTGTCCCACTACTGTATGTACTGTAATGTTTATTTATTTATTTATAATTATAATCTTGTAAATTCTTTGGATCATGTGTATTTTGTGCACCCTTCGACCGATATATCGGTCGACATATCGATCGACACTCGACCAAGGTATCGGCCGATATATCGACCGACACTCGACCGACATGTCAGTCGACATATCGATCAACACTCGGTCGACATATCGGCCGATATATCGGTCGAGTGTCGGTCGATATATCGCCCAACACTCGACCGATATGTCGGTCGATATGTCGACCGAGAGTGGTTGTCTGATTGTCGGCCGACATGTCGATCGATAGGCTACCGACATTCCACCGATACTGGTGACTGTAGCCTGCGTCGCAGACGGAATTTAACCTAGGTTAGTAACGTCTGCTGAGCAGCGCAGACATCCCTGTTCTACCCCCCGCTTCTCAGAGGCTTCTTTGTATAAACCTGGCATACTCAGAATCGAACTCAATCTAACCCGATCGGTCGGATTGCTTTTCGATTGCGAACCGCAGACGTACATTTATTTCTGGTAGTCGCTTCTCCCTCTCGGGTTTTTCTCGGCAGTTGAATTGGAAACTAGAGCCAGAAAAACCGGATGCTCTCGCAGGCTAAAAAAATTACCAATACGTTATTTTCTTCTTGCCCAATAATCTTACGGATAAATGCACACTGAGGCTATTTTTAACATTCCCCGTGTCTTAGCCGGAGGGTAGGGTTTTTTGGTAAAAAAGAAAAAAAAGAAAAATAAGGAATTGCCCCACCAGACCCACGATACACCAAATTACTCACATAACTTATCACCGTTATAATCTTATCGATAAGTACCACAAAAAGGTAACGTCACGGCTTGACACGATTGACATACGGCTGTTATAACGGAACGGGAATTACTATTAATTACTATTAAAAATGAGATAAAAATAAGATATATACAAGAGAGTACCACCACCGGGAAAAAAAAATATAACATACCAAAAAGGGACAATTATCACATCTTCTTGAATATACCCAACCAAGAAGTACAAGTTAGAGTACATGTGGAAAACAAGCATAGCCTTAGTAGAATTATTTAACAACAAGTACGACAGGGCAAAGCTGAAACCCAGCCCCGTTCCATACCAGAAAAATCATAGGGACTACGCCAGTGAAGGCCAGATACCACGACAGCTATGGCGGTGTGAAAAAGCTGCTTAAACGTGAATTCGCGTTTTTTGATTTGTTTTATCTTGATTGTGTTGTCAAATGCTTGCGTAACTCTCCTAAATTTTAAGTCGTTCAGTAACCCCTCTTCCATGCAAGGAAATGTAAAAAGCAAAAAACAGCAAAAGCATTAGTGTAATGCATGGGCAAATTCAAGACTTGCTTGTCTTTCATCAGTTCTATTCCAGCACCTTGTTATCCTTCATCGTCCTTATCCTTTTTCCTGTCAACTGTATTTTGTGTATTTGGCAGTATTTCACATGAATGTCTTGCTTGACAACGGCTGAATGATCCGAACATAAAGCCTTCAGAAATTTTTAAGGTTGACCAAAAAAGGATGAAATGCGCATAACTTATACATCTGACACTGGCAGTCGAAGCTTTTGACTTATATTATACGACAGTCGACCGATATACCACCGAATGTCGACCGATATTCCACCGGCACTCAATGGTCAAAGTATCGGCCGCGTGTCGGCCGCTATATCGATCGACACTCGACCGATGTTTCGGTCGACCTATCGACCGACACTCGGCCGATATCTCGGCCAATATATCTGTCGATATGTCGACCGACATATGTCGACTGACATATCGGTCGAGTGTCGGTCGATATATCGGCCGATACCTCGGTCGAGTGTCGGTCGATATATCGGTCGAGAGGTGCACAAAATACACATGATCCAATTCTTTTAGTTGTTTACAGTAGTAGAAATAAACTGTTGTTGTTGTTGTTGTTTTAGAAACAAATATTTCACGGCATGGCGTCCCTCGCAGATGCAGAAGAGGTGTTACGTTCGACCAGTGCTAAAGCAAATTTTCAACGGCTAACACGACTTCTGATGTGCGGAGGACTGAGGCTGTTAAGGGAGACATTTGATTCCATTCACTCACCAGCTGATCTTCCCTTGAGACTAAGTGATGCTGCCATAAAGACACAGCTGAGGGGAGCGAGACTTACCAAACCGGAGTGGGATTGCCTGTACCCATCCGCAGGTGTGTATGGCAAATCGACCGATTTCGACATCACTTTAACCTTCAGGTTATTAAGGACAATATGCAACCTCACCCCTCCTCCCGGGCCCAGAGGATGGGATGTCTTGCCAAAAAGCTCAGACCATAGTCTTGAGGCAGATCTAGTACGTATCAAATACTACCGTAATGAAGTATATGGCCACAGCAAGACGATGGAAATAACTGACACCGAGTTTAATGACCTTTGGGGGAAAATAAGCGAGGTCCTGATGAGAATTGCTGCAAGGAGAAGTCCTGAAAAGAAAGATGAGTGGAAGAAGTCCATTGATGGTTTTCTTCGTAATGCGCTAACACCAGGAGAGGAAAGGTATATTGAAGAACTCAATACGTGGTACAAGCAAGACATGGATGTTAAATCTGAGGTGGAGAAACTTAAAGAAGAGTTTAAAATTCAGATGGGCGATTTAAAAGAGGAGGTCGCTAAACAGTCTCAGCGACCAGGTAAGTTAGACGTTTCTAATTGATTTAAAGCGGTGATATAAATTAAGAGTTTCTAGGGATGCTTTGAGTGTTTCCCGGGAGCGCGTGGGCAATACGAATCGATAATTAGTCTCAAGAGAAACTGTTGGGTTCTGTCATTGGGTAAGTGAGCTTCTTCACTATTTAGCCACCGTAGCCACCGTAGCGAGTTTGAAAAACCAATTGTAACACCTTTTTAAGAATAAGAATCCCAAATTAAAGGCATTAATTCAGATGTTTTAGTTTCTCGAACAAAAATGTTACTCATCAAGAGCTGAGATTACATAACGGTTTGGTTTTTAATTCCTATGGGTCAGTTGTCAGGTTTTATGCCCTTGAGTCCAAATAAGGCCCAGTCTTGTACAGATTTCTACCGAAGAAATTGTTAATTAAAGGACGTTATCTTTTTTACCAAACCTACACCTTAAATCGCTTTTTCCGTGAGCCAAGACGAACACCCTCAGTACGTCTTTTCGTGGGTTTGCCCTTAGTAGGGACTTATCCGCATTCTAAAATGCTCTGGTTTTTCTGTTTTCTCAGTGACAGTCATAGTTAACGTTGTTGTGAATATCGCTGAGAGTATCAAACGGACTGGATCATCTGGCAGGCCCCAGATCCCTCACGAATCTGGCGAGTCACAAGGGATATGTGCAATACCTGTCCTTGACCAAGAAGAGATGGAGGGTACTTCTGACTCTGGAAAACAACTGGCTACCCCTACAGAGATACGCATCTGGACCGTGATTTTATCATTTAAAAGATCTGTTGAATTGGTCTTTCAATACCTGAGATATACACTAAAGGCTTTTGTGCGTAAACATGATGTGGGTAGTTTGCTAATAACAGTTGAATGCAGCTCATTGCAGATTCTGGAAGGACTGTGGGAAGATTACAGCAGCGGCCATCTCAATGCAATCGCCCAAGAAATTCTTGTAACAGCAGAGGTATTGGAGAAACTTGGCCTTGATGACGTGAGGTTGAAAACCTTTATTTCTGAGGAGGAGTACCAGAAAGGCAAACAGATCTTCATGGACCATTCAGGTGAGTGCGTAGTACAGGAAACTTTGATTTAACGAACCTCTATATATAACGAAGTCCTCGGTATAAATAAACACTAGCCTCCATTTGGCGCGGAAATATTCTCGGATATTTGTCCAGGGACATTATCTGTTCCGAGAAGCAAACAGTTTTCCGAGAGCGTAGCTCGAAGAAAACTGTGAACTTCGAGAAACAGATTATGTCCTAGGACAAATACCCTAGCTTATTTTTTTCTCAAGCATCCGAGCGGGCCGGAATCTTAAATCCTCGAATTTGATTGGCTAATCATACGCACGTGACCGGTCCAGCTTTTTACGATACGGCCCACGGGCCGGATTTTTTCCCCGCTGCCTAAATTTGAATTCGCCCTAAAAGTTAGCGGTAACCGTCAATCTTTTGCCTTTTTTACACATCCATCCACGATTAGTCAACGCAAGTTTATCTCTGTTCACATTAAAATGGCAAGGAAAGTCAGTGTAAGTAAATTCAATTGAGTGTTTTGAAGATGTGAGAGTTTGCTTGGTTGATTGTAGCTTAGCGCTGTAATGGCGCGTAATCCTGTGTTTCTCTCGCCGTAAAACTTGAGTCAATTTCAGTCGAGTTTACCTCTCTGATCGTTGCTGTATTTAGGAGAATTTCTGTGGAATACACTTAACGAATTTCCTTGCTTTCTGCTATTCAACTTACGGTACTTACGGATTTCAAGTGATTTTAAAAGCAACGACTGACAGAAATTGTTTTTGTAGTAAAACTTCAAACTTCACATGAAATTTCACACTGCAAAAACAACTTTGGAGAACTTAACTTGTGAAATAAATGCAACTAACATAAAGTAGTTAGGAAAAAAATCTGTTCTTTCAGTAATACACCTTTCTTTGTCTACTATCCGAGTTACTCGCTCGTTGCCAAGATTTTTGGCAAATCGTTAGTAGACGGCGCGCAAGCCGATTCAATGACAAGAGCTGCGTAAACAAACCCATTTGTAATCTGTAAAATCAATTTACTGAAGGAAAAAAAACAAGCATGTTATTTGCCGGCTTAGGGTCGGTCCGTATAGTGAAAAACTGTGACCTCGTGCTTGAAAATGCTGCGCGAGGCCTGCGGCCTCGGCCAGCATTTTCAAGACCTCGGTCACAGTTTTTCACCATACGGACCTCCCAGCCAGCAAATAACATACATATATTTCCGCGCCAAATGGAGGCTATAGACTGCTATTGTGTTTATTATACTTCAAATATTTCTCGCAACACGCGCAGTTTTGAAAATTGGGGATATCACGCGAATATTCCCCAGTTTTCGGTCACTTAACGCGTTTAGGCAAATTGCGCGCGAGCGAAAATATTTGATGGATTGTAACAAACGATGATATTCTTCAGCTCGACCAAAGTCATAATAAATGTATGGAACAGAACCTCGATGTAACGAAATCCTCGTTATAATGAACACAATCCGAAGTCCAAACGTATAATATTTAACAATTATTCGCTGAAGGCGAAATGAATGTTCACTGAGCCGCATAATTGTTTTAGTGTAATTTCAGAGCTGAACAAAGAGAATAACGGACTAAAACATAAAAACAGAGACGCGATTGTTCATTTGCGTTCACGTATGCAGCCGTAGTTTTAGTTAGGGAGTTTAAGAAAACCACGACGGTAACGGCAACGGGAACGTCGCTAAACAAAAGACTTAAGGACGGTGCCTACTTTTGTTAGTGCGCACAGGTTCTGCGCATCACGCAAGCATAGTTTAAGTGCCACGCGCGCGCTGGGTTGACAGTGACGCAATCAACTACGCTACCAAGTACACGACTAAAATGAAAGCAAAGTTTTCCTACTGTGACCAAATGAAGAGGGGCGGCGTCCCTGCCAAATGAACCTTAATGAACCTGTACTTAAACCAGGAATACCAGATTAGCAGCGTATCGCTAACCACGAACTGTTAACGTCTTCCAGCTAAAAAACTAGCCGTTATCTGTCGAAAATTATACTGAAATCCAATTGTAAACATCATGGATAGTAATTTCTACTATCCATGGTAAACATGTACCTGCACATGCGCGCGAAACAAGTATGAGATACGCAATTGTTTTACTTACTAGGGAGGTGACAGGAAAAAATGTTACGGGCAGCGTAAAACTTTTCAAGAAAGATCAATAACTTTAAAAAACGCGTGGTTACCCCTATATTTTATGTTATGAAATGGAAGTAGCAAGCCTATTCAACACGTGATTAGTTTCTGGTTGTGAGCAAAAGGTATTTAGACTGTATTTTAGCTGAACCAGAGGAAGGCTGTCAGAGACGCTAAAAAACGCTGTGGCAACGATTTTGTTATTAAAAACATACCAAAAATGGTTTTTATGTTACCATTTACCATGTAGTTTTAAGATCTTTATAAATGTGTTTGCTTTTCTGTATATAAAGGCGAATTCTAAGGAAACCTGTGAAGAAATATCCTTTCCTTCTTTTTTCAGAAAAATGCTGATGTCAGCATTTTTGATGCGATTCAAGGCTAATTATTTCGAAAAAATGCGTGGCTACCTCAATTTTTCCTTGTGGATGCCAATAGCCCTTACAAAGATCTAATTTTTCCGCGTGGTCCTAACCTGGCGCAAAAACCCTTGTATTTAGTAGTCACCGTCCTCAATTAGGAGAACAATGGATGGGAACGTGCGTTTTAATTCTTGGTACATTTCTTTACCGTCCTCTGCAAAACAACAACGTGAAATGACCAAATTCTGCGTTGTCTGGAGAACGTGAACCACGGCGGCTAATTTTTTAAAATTTTATTTCAAGTTTATCGCTGTGTCCCACATTCAGTTTCGTGAAAGTTTTGTCAGTGATAAAGAAAGTAAATGACTTTAGAGTATTGCGAGATTCGTTGGTAAAATATAAAGTCATTTTTTAATCGAAGGTGTCCTCGGCGTCGCCGTCGTGGCCACTTAAACTCCCTAAATAACAAGCTTACATGTACATCGATTGTGAATCAGTTTACTCATGGAAGTCGGCAGTAAAACAAACAAGCGAAACACTATGAAAAATAAATTCATCCGGTGCCTTTGTTTTATCGTTGTTGACTTCATTTACAGTTGTCATCATCGTTTAAGAATGAGTAGCTTTAGTTTGAAGAAAAATACATTTTCTCTGGAAATTATACTAAATCAGGATTTGTGGATCTGACCTGCTGGCGATCACCGTCGGTAACCACTGTGTTAACGATTCTTCATGATGCCTTGGATACGAGTTCTTGAATGGATTTTTGGTCCTGGGGCGATAGCAGTCATGTTGAAAATTCTCCATCCTTTCAAATGTGTACAAATATCCTGGACTTGGAGTGATGTCTTCCTAATAAATGAAAAATTTATTCACCAACTGTCCGCCACGTTTACTCAGTCAGCAACTCATTATAAATGCAGACACTGACACTATCGCAACCTCGTTCCCAGGGTCTTCTCTCTTCCTCCTACCCTGGTTGCGGCTGGTCAGGTGCCTATGTATACAAATCAAATCCGCACAGAGGGTGGGTCTTTGACTTAATTTTGTCAACACTGTCTATGGAGGTGAAAGTTGCGCTGCCTTACAGACGTTATTTTGAAAGTTAAGTAAGTTATTTGTCAGAGATCCTGCCTGACCGGTGCTTCGTTTCTATCTGAACTTCCATGAGTATGAGATGTTGATTGAAAGGGAAGTTTGCTTATTTTCACTACTTTTTTAAATAACCGTCAACAGCCTGCTTCGGATTAGTTTAATCAGTTTCTCGCAGCACAAGAATTAAATAACCGTTAAATTTTCGATGGGATGCATTCAATTTTAATGAGAAGCTAGTCTCTCGACCGAAAATTGGACTTGCCGCTAAACGGTTTTGAAACGAAAGCCGTTGGATTTTGCAAACGCGCGGCCGATGTCGTTGTTGTCCTGACCAGTTCTTCATAAAATTTTTCACTGCAAGAGAATCGAATGACCGTAAAACTTTCGATTGGATGAGTTCAATCAAATTCAGAGTTATTCTCTTGGCCAAACACTGGACGTATCAAACTCTAAACGAATGCGTCAATGCCGCCGTTGTGATTTTGCCGATCGAAAAATATAAGCTTAAGCTAAATCAAGCTTTAATATTCAGCGCGCAGACGTTGTTGATGTCAAGTAAAATTTTTTCGCCGCAAGAGAATGGAATGACCGTCAAACTGTCGACGAGAGTAATTCAATCCAATTCAAAACTACATTTGTAGGCGAACATACAACTAACTTATTTAACTCTAACGGAACGAGTAAATACCTTCGTTGTGATTTTGCCGAATGAAAAATAAATTAAGACTTAATTCACTACGCGGTCCATTTATTGTGGTGGTCGTCATTTCCAAGTTCTTTGCCAAATTTTTTAACTGCCACAGATTCCAAAGACCGTCCAACTATCGACGGGGAAAATTCAACTAAATGCGGAGCTAACCTTTCAGCCGAACATTGAACGCATTGAACTCCTGTATCGAGTGTGTCAATGCCTTCGCTGTGATTTTTGCCGATCCACAGCGGGGGGGTTCAGCGCGAGGGTTACATATTCCACTCCCTACTGGGCTCAGTAGGCAAGCTCAGTGCGAGACAAACTTTAACTTTCCAGCCCCTCCCTTCAATTACATCTCTGGAATCTGCAAAAATCTAGCAGACACGTGACCAGCCGCAACCGGGGTACTTTCTCGAGGTAGAGAGAGGACCCTGGGAACGAGGTTGACTCCATCGACCCTGGCTATCGACGCATCTACAGATATTATCTTCTTTATTTTTGAAGGCTTCTTGGGGTAAAAATTGGAGTTAAAATTTTGTTGACCTGTTTAGTTTTCGGGTGCTTTAGCTATGTACAGATCTGTTCAGTGTACTGCAGCTTCATATAGACATTAATTAAAGAACAAATGTTATTTATGGGGTTCGTTCAGATCCAGAAATGCCGGATTGCGCGACGTAACACGAATATTTTGGTTGTTTTTCCGCAAAATCGTTATATCGAGGTTTACGATCTAACCAACCCTCGATATAACGAACCAATTTCCCTAGTCTCTTGGCACTTCGTTAAATCGGGATCCCACTGTACTAACTATAAATATCCAGGTGTATCTTATACTTTTAATCGCAGCCTACCGTTAGGGGTGGAAACATTCCTGCTTATCACGTTAAAAAACCTTCATGGTTATGCGCAGGAAAAGTAAATTATACTGACGGGTAAAACTGCTAGGTTACTGCTGAGGGTTTGAAACCCTAGCCTTGGTTTTACGTGAAAGAAAACCTAAAATACCTCAATAACGTTCAAGACAGGGACCAATCCAACAACAGACAGGGAGCAGTTTACAAGATCAAATGCTCCGACTGCCAGGCTTCCTACTCATCGGTGAGACCTTAACACGAGACTGACTGAACACAAACGAGCCACGAGAAATGGTGATGCCAACAATCACATTGCTGTACATCGTCAACTGACAAACCACAACATTGACTGGGACTCTGCTCAATGCTTAACCTACAGTACAAACTATTTTCACTGACTGATTTTGGAAAGCTGGTACACTAACTTAGAAAAACGCCTCTTAACAGATGCCAGCAACCACCGGCACCTTATAGCTCGCAACCAATCTCTTTTAACAGACCAGACTTAAAACACCATCGACTGACTAACACTATTCAGTTGACTCTGAAGATGACTTCCGCTCAGGTTGTGGAAACGTCAGTCACCAACAATTCTTTTCAGAACTATCCTCAATCGGACGATCACACTATACGAACTACTGATACTGCTGAGTTCAAACCATTTACTATCTGTAAGACGACATCCTTAATTCTAGCACCCTGTGTAGGATCATAAAAGGATCCCCAATTATTGGGGTTTCAGTGGGGACCGGTAAACTTCACTAATCAAAGTCAGAGTTCAGTGGCTGATCATCACCTCGTGATCATTTTACCTATGATTTGCTTTTAATGTTACAGCAGTATCTGGACAAAGTCGTTTACCGCCTGGAGAAGTTGCAGGCAAAAGTGCGAGCCTAGTTGAAGCGGAAAAGGATACCGTTTCAGAATTTGTTCCTGGAGATGTTCCCGGAGAACGTATTACGCCAATCGAGGAAGGAAAAGACATTGGTGATGACAGCGGCCAGGGTAAGTAAACGCGTTCTCAAATTGCATTCAGATATTTAGTTACGAACGTAACCAATTTTGTTGGTAATAATTTTCATATCACAACCTGATACCAGTACACGTGGAGTTGAAGTCAAAGTTTAGAGAGAAATTTGTTAACACCTTGAATTGTCTTTTACCAATTTTAAAAATTACTTTCTCTCGATATTGAAGGACACGAACCTGACGTGAACGAAGCAAGAAAAGAAAAGTTCTCTAAACCTGAATCCGTTGAATCAGAATAGACTTTGCCTTCGGCCGTTGCTTCAACAACGTCTATTCCAATTACAAGTTCTGATTCACGACCTTGATTTGATACATTGCTACAGCAAACCTACAGTGAATAAGATTACAACATTATACAAGTGATATCATTTCACTCGCCAACGATTAGTGATGCACAAATATTGATTGCAACGATGTCTTTAAAAAGCTTCCCAGACTACTTCATTCAATGTACTAAGATTTACTTGACGAACTTATGAGTCGCTCTGCGAAATTTCCTTTGAAAACTGAAGTTATTCCCTCCGAAACGAAACAGTATGTATTCCATTTCTAAAATCCGCTGCTTAACCTCATGTGAACGACTTATTTTCTGTGGTTATGAACTGCCGAAAGAATCGAAGAAAGTAACATTTAATGAAGTGATAAACCTAAGTAAAGTTTAAATGGCAACAAGGAAGGAGACCAAACTCTAGAACCTCCTTGTTAATTGACTTAAGCTTAGCTGTTTTTATCTTCTCGGTTAAAAATATTAGATTATTTGAAGAGGATATCTAACCTTGAGAAGGAGAACAGAGAGCTGACAAGAAGATTAAACGCTGTCGAAAATGAGTTACAAGGTACAGTAAACTGAAAGAATAAAACCCTTGTAGAAACAATTAAAAATTCATTTATCTGTGTATGTAATTCCCCTTAGTATTTCGTACATTAGCTTCGTACGCAATCCTCTGGTGCGGTTTTGTAAACGTCCTTAGTTTCAGACTTATCCTAAAAGATTAAGGTGTCTCGATACAGTTTTTTTTATGCACCATACGAAGCATTTTACATAAGCTTTTCAGTAGTCTTCGAGGACTTTCCCAGAGATAATTGTGGAAGGAAGATGTCGGAAGGAAAGTCAACAACGCACCAGGGGTTAATTTGCGCCTGAATTTTGCCTTTGTACGTACTCCCTCCTTCTTCCTCAAAGTAATAACCTGGCTTGAGCCTGCGATCCAATCTAAAACCCAGTACGTGATCAGCGGTCAACTTGAAAAATACACATATTGTTGACCGCTGACCAAGTATTGGGTTTCGATTGGATCGCGGGCTCATGTCAGGTTAACTTGTAGCCAGGGCCGGGTTGTTTGGAAGCCTGTTAACGCTAACCCAGGATTAAAAGTTAACTAAAGTATAAATTTTTCTTATATGAAAAGGTATATCTAACCTTAAGAAGGAGAACAGAGAGCTGACAAGAAGATTAAACGCTGTCGAAAAAAAGTTACAAGGTACAGTAAACTGAAAGAATAAAACCCTTGTAGAAACAATTGAAAATTCATATATCAGTGTATGGAAATTCCCCTTGGTATCTCGCGATCGCTGCTTATCCATTTTTTTTTTGTCTAGGAAATTACATACTTTTACATTAGCTTCTTACGCAATCCTCTGGTGCGGTTTTGTAAACGCCCTTAGTTTCAGACTGATCCTGAAAGATTAAGGTGTCTCGATACAGTTTTTTTATGCACTATGCGAAGCATTTTACATAAGCTTTTCAATAGTCTTCGAGGACTTTCCCAGAGATAATTGTGGAAGGAAGATGTCGGAAGGAAAGTCAACAACGCGCCAGGGGTTAACTTGCGGCTTGATTTTGCCTTTGTACGTACTCCCTCCTTCACCCCCAAAATAATAACCTGGCTTGAGCCTGCGATCCAATCGAAAACTAGTACCTGATCAGCAGTCAACTGGAAAAAATACACATATTGTTGATCGCTGACCAAGTATTGGGTTTCGGTTGGATCGCGGGCTCATGTCAGGTTAACTTGTAATCAGGGCCGGGTTGTTTGGAAACCGGATAACGCTAACCCAGGATTAAAAGTTATCCAAAGTATAAATTTTTCTTATATAAAAAGGTTTTTCACTGCTTATGTTTTGCATTCCGATCTTTCCGACTCGGGGGGACTCCCATCCAAAAGGATACGGGTGCTCGTTAGAAAGTTTGAGAAGAATCCGTTAAAGGTACCAAGATCCTGTTTTGTGGGTGTAGCTTGAATTTTGTTTCCCTCAAAGGTCCCAATTCTAAAATAACACATTATCTCCTGTCATATTTTTCAGTTCGATACCCTAAAAGCTACCGCGAAAGCTCCCGCTGTGGACCTTTTTAGGCCGAACACCCTAAGAGGTACCAAAATCGCGTTTTTAACTCCTAAAAGGTACGACGAGCACCCCCCGTCCTGTTTATATGGGAGTCCCTCTGGGCTTTGCGATCAATGGAGTCTTAAACCCCAGAAGGGAGCACAAAGCAGCTGGATTATAAGTAAATTCACACTAGAGGAAATTTTACGGGTAAAGTATTAGAACAAGCTAACCCTAACCCTAAGTAAAGTTTGGGTTTCCATTCGTAATTTGGGCTCGTTTAAACATGAAAAACGTTATTCTAAGAGGGATCCAAACAGGTCTGAACAATGATGGCGATCCGGGGAAGTACGTGATTGAAGAAGTGAAGAGGATCATGCTGCTGACGATGAAGTGTAACGCAGCCTGTATCGAGATTTTCTGGGACCTGTTTACCGATTTTTCCTTCCCGCAGCAGGAGCAAATCTGCAAGTTTGGTGCTGTGATTTCAACCCGCTCGCCTTCTACAACAAGTACCTGAGGTTGTGTCATCACGAGTAAATGATTTGTAGCGATGGCAAATGGTCATGATATTCGACTGTCTTGACTGAAATGTGACGCGTATTATTCGCGGTGATGTACCTAACAAATAAGCTCCACCGCATTTAATTTCCTTTATGTGCGAAGATATAGTAATGTTGCACTGCTGAAACAAATCACAAGAAATTGGCGTTCGGCTTAAATAAAAAACGAAAAGAAAAAAGAGAAAGAAAAAGAAAAATATTTAAAAATATAAAGAAAAAAATTATAAAAAAGAGGCCTCGACCCTGACCCCGACCCCGACCCCGCATTTTACTGACACCCCGGGGTAGGGTTAAATTTCATGACTGGTCTAAATTGAGTGAGATAGACAGATATTACGCAGTATTGCTCTAACCTGAGTATCAGGCCTTTTCTAAGAGGGGAGAGGGCAAGGGAGGGAGGGAGGGGAGGAAGGCCTGACACGAACGTTTTTATTGGCTTATGTCGAACATCCAGATTCTTGATGTTGCGCTGATTGGATAATTCACAATGCGCCCTGACGTCACACCACTGGAAATAAAAATTTCATAATCTTGACGGGAACGAAAACTTCGCTTGACATTTATTTCTATGTAATCATGGAAGGTGACGACTTCAAAACGGCTCTTGAAAGCGCTCTACAGTTCTTTCCTGACATTAAACTTAAGAGAGAACAGGAATTATGCCTCGAAAGCCTGCTTGTCAAAACGGAAAGACCTCCTCGGAGTTTTACCGACAGGCTACGGAAAGAGTCTTATCACAGGCGGCCCAAGCTCTCAATGTTATCCTTTTTTTTTTCCTTTTTATGCGAACGTTCAGGCTAACGTGACATATGGCTTGTACTATTACATAACGACCGAATTTGACCACGCGAAACATGACTCTCGCCTTGCAGCATATGGAGGTGTTGTGTTACAACGGTTTGAATTTATAAAGGTTTGTATGGGAATGCAACGGCTTTGCTTGAAAAGCCAATTATTCTTATATTTTGGGAATAAAATCTACTCACCCTGTTGCTGTGTTGTATTCTTTGTTGTTTGCCAGCTCCTCGGGCCGATCTAACGCGATTTCGGCGAGTTATCGTTCTGTGGGTTTCACAGAAGCCGTTGCATTCCCATACAAACCTTTATAAATTCAAACCGTTGTAACACAACACCTCCATATGCTGCAAAGCGGGAGTCATGTTTCGCGTGGTCAAATTCGGTCGTTATGTAATAGTACATGCCATATGTCACGTTAGCCTGAACGTTCGCATAAAAAGGAAAAAAAAAGGATAACATTGAGAGCTTGGGCTGCCTGTGGTCTTATTAG
This sequence comes from Orbicella faveolata, assembly GCF_042242905.1. NCBI lineage: Eukaryota > Metazoa > Cnidaria > Anthozoa > Scleractinia > Merulinidae > Orbicella > Orbicella faveolata. Next base: position 26,512,467 of record NW_028301564.1, on the reverse strand, counting down.
TGTAAAATAGGGTTGACTAGCCTACACGGTTCGTGACATTTGTACATTTGCCGTTCTCTGTTCCGTCACTCGACCTTTTTGTCGCTTCACTTGTGTTTGTGAAGGGCACTTCATGTTGTGTTATAACGACGAACTTAAAGTAGAGTTGAGCCGTTAGACCGTGCTATGGCAAACTTTTAGAGGTCATAGGTCTGCATGATTTCCGTTGTTATCTGCGTGTCGCTTGGTAGATTTTGACACCTCTGTAATTTGCCATGTGTATATGTGTTGTTCAGAGGCTCATTTCTATTGCAAGATATGCTTTTAGGGACCGTTCATTTTTTATGAGGGAGGGGGGCTGGTGGGATTTGGGAAGCACCATTTAAAAATCGCATGACCCCCCCTTATAGCGGTAATTTTTTGGGATGACCCCCCCCCCCAAAAAAAAAAAAATTGAACAAACAATATTTTGATTTCAACTTTTTTAATATTTCTCTATTATCCCCCTACTTCACGTTATTGTGCTCACTATGAAGACAAAATTAGAATCCCTATACTACAGAGAGCTGTTGTTTAAAAAACAAATCAAAAGAAAGAGAAGTCAATTTCGGATCTCCTAGTTATGGCTCGCCCTGAGCGTGTGGCATTTGGCCTCTCATTGGCATCTTCCTCATCTGAATTGATGAATGCAAGAATGACGTCACTTGAGTCATCTTCTCCCCCAGAGTCAATGGCATCACTGTCATACTCATCATTGTCACTTCCATCCATTTCACTGCTGTCAGCACTTGCCCTGTTGTCATTTTGTGTCAATGTCCTGGCATTTCTCAGTGTTGGTTGGCCAGCTCTGAGAGGACTCTTCTGCTGCAAGCATGAATGTCTTACAATTGCCTTTACTTTCTCACTCTTGCTGCGTTTCAAATGCTGCTTCAGCCCCTGGTGGTTCAAGTACTTGTTTAGTTCTGGAACACGGAGCTTTTTAAGCTTGGTTAGATCTTCGCACAACTCAGTCCAAGGATAATCCTCATGTGATTTATATTTTGCGTCCCTACTTAACTTTGCCTTTTCTCCTGCTCTCTTTTTCCTTTTTAATTCCAGCACTTCACGATGCTGAAGATAATCCACCACAAACTTTGATTTGACGATAAACTTATCTGCAAACAGAGCAACGCTCTCTGGGTCAGATAAAACCAGCCTGCCACTTCCATGCTCTTTCTTCGCTAGGACCCTTAGCTGCCAGTCATCTGGATCACGCCCTTCTTTTGGGGTCTTCTGGTAGGAGAGGTAGTGGTATTCCGGTAGGCAGGAATGGTCAGGAACTGGTTTAGGGTATCTTTCTATGGGTGGTCCAGTCCATTCACAACAAAGAGAACAAATTTCTCCTTCCTTTTCTTGACAGGACAACTTTAGAAACTCCCTGTAGTTCTCCCCCTCCTCATAGTGCTCATTCATAAACTTCTCAATCTTACGGAAGTAACAGTGGCCTGGAACAGAGTCTTTCCTTACTCCTGCATTGTGATACTGAACCAAGTACAAAGTGTTGTGAGAAAACTGGAAATCTGTTGATGTGTTGTGTGAAACACATTGTTACATTTAATTTACAGATGTCTTTATTTGGAAGGTTTTTCCCTCTACTCTAGTGACAGGCATGTATAAATGTTGCCCTGTGCAGGTAGAACAAAAAGCTATGAGTGTTCTCAAATCTTGCAAATAGTGGATTACTTTTTATAAATTTTAGCATACTTGTTATGGTTTAAATTTATCTATGGTTTAAAATTTCTTAATTTTCAATGTCTCAAGTTCATTGTCATAATTCAGAACAAAGAGAAATGAGAATCCAATTGGTTTGAAAATTTTAGCCAAAACTAAATTTAAACCATAACATACCCATGAAGGGCCTTTCCAATCGGGAAAAGAGTGCATTACTACATGAGCATCATGAAAGAGGCTCATTCCAAAATGCGCAATAATGGCGAAAGCAACGGGTCGTTTAAGAAAAGGTTTACAGCTGAACGATCCAGGCAGTTTGACATCTTACAAGCAAAAGAAGCAATCTTTCTAAGTGCGGATGGCTGTTCAGAAAGGGCGAGTGAGTTTTCCATGCCAGGGTACCAGTTGAAGCCCAGTGATGGACGAAAACTGAACTTCTCCATCAAAGAGCACAGAGCAATGGTGGAGAAGTTGAATGTCATATTGAAAGATGTAAAGGAACACGATTCCACACTCTTTCAGTCCAATTGGCTTGCTTTGAAGCAGGGCGAAGAATTTGCCCACAGCTTTAATGTAAAACAGATCAAATGTATAGAAGCTAAGTTGACGAAGGTCACGCAGGACATGGAAGCACTAGAAAATAAGAAGAGCAATTATAACAGCATATTCAAGGGCATACTCAAACAGCACATCAACAAAAGGAGAAGGAAAAAAGAAAACCACAGAAAGTCAAATGAAAGAAAGAGGAAGCGGACTGAAAACAACGTCCAACGAGTTTATGGAATCTGTGTTGAAAACCTGCTAGGAAATGATTTTCCAAAATGCCTTGTGTACCCTCCTAGAACGGCCGTCCCGGAAGAGTGTATTAAAGTTGTGGATGTGGCCACGTCGTTATATAGAAGAGATGGGCCATACATCGCACCGCTCTTGGAAGGGAATTATTTCACCAATGCTGCAAGAAGCAGAATCACCACAAACCTTGAGCAGGAAGTCAGAGATTATGTTTACACCTTCATGTACCCTGAAGAGTACACTCTGACGGAAAGCATTGCTGCTTCTTGCAGCATTGGCGAAAGAGACTCCCATAGCAGCACAAGCGGCAACGAAGAACTCGACGACAGCGAAGATGAAGATGAGTGCCAGTGAAAGTTGCATTCGAAAATAAGTGTTAAATACTTCTTTTCAGTAGCTACAAATGCTTTTTGTCGCCAAACGTTTTTTTAAAGCAGAAGGAGAGTTTGTAATAAATTTGTATCCTGCCTTCTATGTTTATTCTATAGCAATTTTTTTGATATTCAAACATTATGCCATTTTAAAGTTTTACTAAAATATTTCCCATGACCCTCCCTTTTTCCCTAATTTTTTTGGGATGACCCCCCCTCGAAAGCCATTTTTTTTCGTATGGCCCCCCCCCCCCCAAATCCCACCAGGCCCCCCTACCTTATCAAAAATGAACGGTCCCTTAAGTCTCCACGTATTTGCTTTCAAGGGACAAAATATGAAATTTACCGCGAGCATGTTGCTTACTTGCATTCTATATTGTGACGCCGGGCCCGGCTGTGATTAGAACTGTTTGCAAGTACAGTAGGTTCATTCTTATCACGGATATCATATTTGCTTTCGTACGTTTTTCTTCGGAGATGCCGTAGCTTTACTTCGAGAAAGCTAAACATGGGCGTAGCTAGGGGGGGGGTACTGAGATGCCCGTGACCCCCCCTTTTGTAAGCCTTTTTTAAGCAAACAACCTACATCAGGTGACAAAAATTACATGACAATCTGGTAAGTACCCTCATTTTGACACAGTGTGACCCCACCTTTGAAAAACCCTGGCTACGCCTTGCTAAATGTTTGTCATGAGACATTCTTTTGTTTCTTGCAGCTATCTGATCGAGATTATGTTTCACTTGCTTGATGTATAGGTTTATTCCTCCTTTGGTCGTTCTGGTACCACATGATTCAAATGTAGTCTTTTGACTGTTTTGTTGTATATGCCATTGTTTAGCTAGCCATTGTTCGGCTTAGATACATGGAAGTTCAATTGACAACCGGAAATGAATTTGACTGGTTGATACGTTCAGTGACGCTTATCACGCTGTTAAGGGGGTGGAAAACTGCACTAAAAGCGTCTGTGTCAGGCTTTTCCTTTCGCTTCTTCCCTTTCTGCCTTAAGAAAAAGAAAAAGAAAAGCCTGATACTCAGGTTACAATTGCTCTGACAATTGCTCTTCTGAACAAGCATCCGGAATGCAGACGGAAGTAGTATTGTGGACCCGCTCCCGGGGTCGGGGCCGCATTTTCATTGCAATCTGCGCAGTCTCTGATCTCCGGTTTTGTACACTGTATAACATATTCATTCATTAATTATGCCGCTCATTGTCTCACGCAGGTTATGGGGAAAGACTGTGGTCGAGGCAATGAGCGACTGGGTGCGAAAGCACTATAGCTGTATGTCACGTCGCCGAAGGGGAGGCGGGAGTGTCTTAAATTCGACCAGACTTACCGGCTTGCTTATCTGTTTTGAAATGCCCCGAATCCGGGCAAGCGGCTGACTTAAATATGAGGACATTGCACGTGATAATTCCTTGTTTCATTAAATAATTAGAATTAGTATCACCCAACTAGTGGACTAATGCAAATCCTTCATTTTAATTGGCTACGCTACTAGAGGACTATTAGTAATAGTCCTCGAGTAGCGAAATTGGCACAATCGAGCGTGACGTTTTAATCCCAAATAAATATTTCTTCAACTTGCATTTGCTAATTTTGTTATTGCCATTTCTGTCCGACTAGTTGGGTGATACTAAAACAATTAGACCCTTCGCCCTCAAGGGCCACGAGTCAATAGCCCATTCGGTTTCGCCTCATGGGCTATTGATCCGTAGCCCGCACGGGCTACGGGTCTAATTGTTTATTAAATAATAGAGTTATGTAACCTACGCAATCCGGGATTTCGCGGCATAAACATACCTTGTTCCGAACATGACGTTTGCCTTAGGCGTGAGAAAGGGGATCGGCAAGGTAGCTTCCTTTCGGGTTTGGCTACATCGCATCATAGACGTCGGTGACACGCCTCCTCCTCCCTCCCTCCGCTGTTAACAGTTTAGTAAAATTTTCAAGTTTCGCTGACCTACATGCCCAGTTTATTATCTGAACTATGTGTCGTTACTCTTGATTGATGATAAATTTAGCCAATGGGCATACGAGACATTTGATATTATTGGGATTTTTAAAGCATTTGATTTTTTTATCGTCATATGTAGACTTGTGTATTAGATTGTCTGTTTCATTTATTTTTCTGTCTTTGAAAAACCTCCTTTACTAAATCAATAAAGTATAGTTGTAATTCAATGTTGTATAACAATTGTCACGTTCCCTGAAATATGAAATATCAACAACTGAGGATCAACGCTGAACGACAATAAAGACCATAAAAACGCTTTTAAGCATTAAGACGCTATGCATTATTTTTCCAACTGCTTACGTTGATTGTTTTTGTGATTCAAGGTAAGGAGTCAGGAAAAATCCAGCAACTTGAGAAGAAAAACATTCAGCTGGAGAAGAGACTCGACGCCAGTGAGATTGCAAGAGAACGTTCCTTCGTCGAGCTGCAGTACCTAAAAAATGTGGTTTCTGACCTTGAAGAACATTTCAGCGATATGGGCTTTCGGTTCCCAACTTATCCTTCAAGACGATTGTCCTTGCGACCCGATCCCATGCTGGACAGGGTATCTGGTATGTTAAAGGTCCGGTAATACGGGCAACATTTTGCTTCAACTTGTCTCGCAACATTGTCGCATTGCAAGATGAAAGACATTGTTGCGCGTATTACCACGTTTGTGACCAACTTTTTTCGCAGCAAAATACAGTATTGCAAGTTGAGGCAACATGTTGCACAAAGTAGACTCGAGTTCTACTTTCTGCAACAAATTTTAGTTTTGCTGCTCGTATTACCACTGAAGCTACAACTTGTCTCGCAACAAATTTGAATTCAACACTTGTGATTGGCTGTCACGAAGCGCGGCAAATAAAAAAAAAAAAAAACAGGGCGGACGGTGAAGGCGAGCCTGAATTTGAAGTAGACCAGTAACTCTCGGAAAGTCATAACTTTGTCCTTTACAAAGACCTCGAGGGCTATCATAGTCTTTGGGACACCTCGTTTGTCCCTTGAAAACAAGCAGGAAAAAAGGCAAAAGGCTTGGAAGAACTGTCGCAAAAATACAACTTTTCGCCTAGCTATCTGAAACGACACTGAGCTTCATACTGAGAAAACTTCGCTGGCACGGGAATTAAGAAGAAAAGACGGCCAGAAGTCGAAGTGGAACTTCGTCGAAATGCTAAATTATATTAAAGAAGGCGCCATCTTTATTTACACGCGATTAAGCAATTATAACTGTAGAATTCTGCAAACTTGCGACACTGTATTTTGCTGCGAGACAAGTTAGTCACAAACGTGGTAAAACGCGCAACAATGTGTTTCAACTTGCAATGCAACAATGTTGCGAGACAAGTTGAAGGAAAATGTTGCCCGTATTACCGGACCTTAATGTAATCGGTTAATACATGATGGAACTGATTACAGAATATAGCACAAAAGAACCGCGCTTAGATCTTTATATTATAAAACTGTGAGCTTTGAGGACAGACAATGTCCAAGGACAAATATCCGAGCATATTTTCAAAGTCAAATGGAGGTTATTGTGTTTATTATCCTTCAAAATATCTTTCCAAAACACGCGCAGTTTTGAAAATTAGGGAATTTTCTCGGATATTCCCCAATTTTAGCTGGGGAATATTCGGTCACGTGACACGTTTAGACCAATCGCGCGCGAGCGGAAATATTTGATGGATTATAATTACAAATATAAAAAGGAAATATCAGAATACTAGATTCCTTATTTTAAATAAACTGCCTGATTTCCACTTAGATATTTATGCTACCAATTTGTATTGAATACTTATTTATTTATATATTTCTTATTTTATCTATTTGTTTATAGGTCTACCTCTCGAAGGAATAAAAGGATTTTGTCAGGTTGTCGTTAATAGACAGAAACTTGAAGCTCTTGACGGAGAAAAAGTGGAATTTGAAAGAGTTTTCAAAGACCTCGGGTTTGATGTAGATGAAAAAGTATGCAAATCAAATGATGACGTAAAACGGGTAATAGTTTCTGTAGCTGACAGAGATTATTCCGATTACAATCGTTTTGTTTGCTTCATACAATCCAATGTCAACAGGGATTGGGAAATAGAAGGGTTCGATGGGGGCTCCTTGAGTGTTGCTAAACTTTTGACCAACTTCAGATATTCGAGATTTTCCTCCTGGTCAGAACCGCTAAAGATTTTCATTATTCAAGGCCACCAGACAACTACAGCACTTGAGGCTGATGAACCTATTGACGAAAAATCATTTTCTTTGAAATTGCCTTTCGGAGAGAACTGCTTATGTTTGTTTGTTCCGTACAGGAAAGGATACATTTCTACTCTATTAAGTGTCATTAAGTCACAAGGTTCAAAGCCGCGTGATATCTTCGACATTTTGTCAGAGGCAAAGAAATTGTTTTACGAAAAAAATCACATCACTATTCCTGATCCAGTTCACAACTTTAGGGGTCCAGTGTACCTGAACCAGGAAATATAAAGGGACAGTCTTACTCTCTTACAGTCAGGTTACGTACATTTTTACTTGTTTACTTTGCAATTTGTATTTCAATACCTAATAGCATAGTACTTTTGTATTTTGTTAAAGGTGTGTTACTTAAATAATGATAATAATAAACTGGACATGTAGGTCCGCAAATAGCTAGTGAGAGCCGATTTACACGAAACAAAGAATTTGTCACAAGCGATTTTTGTAGAAGCGCGGCTCGCCTTGTGGAAAATAGTATATAGACAAAATCGCCCAGGCTACATTTTTCGTGTAGTACACGACCATCGTAAGCAAGTTGTAGATTTGATCACGGGCAGCCCAAGCCTGTTATGTGAGGGAATGGAACCTTAGGCAGTATCTAAGTGGTAGAAATATCTAGCATGTTTTTCAAAATGAAAAGCCTGGAACATCCTTAAACGATAATTACATTAGTATTTAGGTTATTCAACTTGATATAATGATGTTTGCATTTTAGTAGTTTTAGTGGCATATATTTTAATCACTATTATAGAGCCTTAGTGGTATTTGTAAATTAAGTGTCTTAGTATCACATTGTTGGAAAGAGAATGGATACACCACAAATCAAAAATACTTTTCTTGTCAACAAACTGATAGACTGCTAGATAGGGAGTAATGTGCGATGGACTAGCATTCTGTTTTGGGAGGGTAACAAATGTCCTAGGCCCGGTTCATACATCGCATTCGGCCGTGTCGAATTCATGCGGGAGAAATGCCATTGTCGATTCATACGTCGCACTTGTGATACAGTTAATTCAGAATTAATACTGTCGGGTATGTCGGTCAGGGGAAAATGTTTTAAATGTAGCCTATTTAATATGGCGGACGAAGATCCTGAGCGACGAAGGACGTTAATTTTGCGAAAAATTGTCCGCCAATGGAACGAGAAGGAGAAGGCTGACAACGGAGCAGTATGTGTTGCAATATTCTCAGGTTGGATTGGGTCGAGAATGGCCAAGTTTCTTCTTTTTCTTTGGCGGGACCAAATTTACGCATGCTTAACATTATGTATGTATTAGATAAATTCCACGTTTGAATCGGTGTCGCATTTCTGTTGGATAACACGACAAGACCAGTCGAACGTGCGGCAGAAATGCGGCAGCCGATTCGATTTAATTCATTGAACTGAATTCGACACGGCAGAAGTGCGACGTATGAACCGAACCCGTAGTTGCCTGACTTGACTCTTTTTTTCGAATTTGAATATTCAAAACGTTTGACTAAATGGCGGTTACCGCTTATTACTCTATGGGCAAAACTACAATACTCTACTTTCTAAAGCTACAGTCGAACCTCTCTACAGCGGCCAAGGACAGAGGAAGGGGCCGTTGTAAAGAGGTGGCCGTTACGCGGAGGTAGGGGTGTAATATGACACCCATTTTTTTTGTCCAGAAATGCGTCTTTAAACATACTTTTTCCATAAAATGTATCAATAAAAAGAATCTTAACAGAAACAGAGATCAACCGCGCGCGGTACGGATCAAGTTTGGTGACCTTTTACAATAAAACTGTATGGGGTTTTTATATACACCGTTCGTCAGTCGTCGATTAACTGGCCGTTGTCGAGAGATCATTTTGGCAGTTGAGACGAGTTTTAGTGGCCGTTGCCGTTGTGGAGAGGTGGCCGTTGTAGAGAGGTAAAAATAAGAGTGAATGTATGGACTGCCCGCCGGGACCAAAAATAGTGGATGTTGCAGAGAGGTTACTGTTAGTGGAGGTTCGACTGTTTCTTCTAAATTTGGTCGAGAAGTTCGCAGTTTTCGGAGTGAGACATTTTATTTCATCATCGCTCACGGTTAAATAACATAGTAGAGATCTTCGTTTTCACATTTTAACCACGGAATTTTAAAACCTTTCCTTACGGACACCTATAATACGATCCCCTCGATATTATCTAACGGGACCAGAATTCATATAATCTTTTCCTCCATAATACGGCCACCTCTATAATACGAACACTCCGATCTGCCTCTTTGGGGGTCTGTATTAAAGAGGGTTGACACTCTGCGATAGGGTTTTCAGATTATAAATCTCAACCCGAGAGACTGAAATTCGTCATCGCATTTATCATCGCGATTTCTATCTTGTTCTTAGAGTTTCTCTGGTGAAAGACGATGACACTGGCAAAGAATTTTCTTGTCACTTCACGGTCGTAAACGATAGCGACATTGAACGTCTATTGAACAATTTAGATGTACCTCAAAGCACGACATGCTTTGAGGTACAAGATTTTAGTTTAACTTAAAACCTCCTTGCATAGTTTTTACTGTTTTAGGAGCATGTTTCATGATTGGAATAAGAGAACTGGGTCATCTGGAACTGGTCTCTTGCTTGGGGTTAGTTTTGACGATATTTGAGCCTGTGACGTCTTTAATACTGACACCTGACATATCACTCCCCGCAGTTTTCCCGTATAAAACGGACGGGGTGCTTGTCATACCTTTTAGGGGTTAAAAAGCGGATTTGGTGCCTCGTAGTTGTTCAGCCTCAAAGCTCCCACAGCAGGAGCTTGCGCGGTACCTTTTAGAGTACTTGTAGTGTCTGTAGGATTCCACGTGCGAATTTTTATTTTGGCTTGCCATTTATGTATGCAAATTAGGACTATTTAAACGCTACGGTTTCTTAGCACGCCAATCTTTTCAACGTTTTCTCTAGCTTCAAGTTAATATTGTTGCGGAATCTATACTCTACGTAGCTTCACCGTCATCGCTACAGTCAGGAAACATTTGCAAGTCTTTATATTCTGCCCTGTATTTTTCTCATCGCTCAGCTCTTCTTCACAGGTATTTTTATTTATTTTTCTGGTCGAACCTCGCTCGATGTTTCAATAGTCAACGGGCTCCTCGAGTCTCTTCAACAGAGCGTGAGTTCGAAATCTCTACACGTAGCGTCAACAAGAGCCGTAAGCTACAGTGTCCCGTATGTTCATTGTTACTGTTTTATTTTTATGGGATATATTGTAGCAAGCATTTGGTCTCGAGATGTCAAACGATTAAAACATGTTGTTATGACCCGAGTTGTTTAGTGTATTAGGACGAAGACACCACAGTACTGAGCCAAAACAAGAGTCAGATCAATCAATCAATCAGTCATTTATTTTAACACGTTTCGTCGAGGAGCTAAGAACTCGTTAAAAATACGAACGTATATAAATGACAACTATAGTAATTACAGTTATAGTTAATGCGTTATAGCTATAGTTAATGTGTTGCGTTAGAATTGGTAACTCTTAGGGGTGGAAAAAATTTCAAGCCACGCCCCCAAAACGGAATCTTGGCAGTTGGCCACCTCTTAGAGGTTCTTTTAAAATTTCCGACTAGCACCCCCGTCCTTTTTATGTGGCAGGCTTCCCCTCGGACCTCACTCTTACGAACACTTCGGTGCCTTTGGTGTCCTTATTACAGACGTTCTACTGAACAGTCCAAACTCCCGTGTGTGGACAAAGCTGCCAGTTTACGGGAAGTGTCCGCTTCGAGCAAGCTCAGCTGTAGTTGAACTGTCGAGTACAATCCAAGTGACGCTTCTCTTTTGTCCTTGCTGTTTCAAAAAAGCTTTAGCTGCATACTCGTTAGAGCCCGTCAACTTCATTTAAATCATCTTCTTTTACCTGCTAGCCCTTCTTGTGATTTTAGATAGAAATTCACGGAATACAAGAAAGTTTTGTTTGCAAGTGAATATATGAAATATCAAAGTTTTGTTTGTTCAATAACCACATTGCTATTAATGTTTTTTTTGGTTTTTCAGTTCTCAATTCCAATTCGACCGTAGTCCAGTTCTAGCGTTGCTTGACAGAGAGGGGGCCAGGACAGATCCCTGAATGAAAACCAGTTATTACACAAGTGGCTTTCTCTCTAAATATTGTAATTTAATATATCTACTGTTTTTTCTGTTTATACTTTTGACGGTTAAAGCAATCAGCTAAGAAGCGCCAGGTCGCACTGGAGCGAATTCAAATATTTCCAATAGTTGGCGAGGAAAAAAAATTTACTCTGCCTAGGTTCTTTGCTTACTAGTTTAACATTAAAATGTTCCAGATTCGGACATTCGTCTCTGTAATGCGTGATTCCAGGAGCCCATCACTGGTGGTGATTCCATATTTTATCACAATATGGACTATTGTTAGTATCTTCTTATCGTAGACAGTGCATTTGTTCCTGCACGCTATTCCGGTTGGGTTCCTCGCCTGCGTAGCAAGCGTTCCCGTAGTTAGAACTTTCAGTCCGCATTCTGGCCGCCCAAATTGGAGCGAGAGCCAGAAAGCCTGCGTAGCAGTCTTTTCCGTTTCCTCTTAGCGGGAGAAAGCGAGAGCCAAGGGGAAGTCGCGCGAACGCATGGGGCGAGAGCAAAGAGTCACTAATTTTTTGGTACCTCTGTCCTCGTGCCATCGCGCAACTCCCGCTTGCCTGAAAGGAAACGAAAAAGACTGCTACGCAGGTTAACGAAGCAGGGGTTGATGGGGCAGACGAGTGATATTTTTTTGGCTCTCGCTCCAATTTGCGCGCGCCCAGAATGCGGAAAAAGATCGGAACACTTGCTACTCAGGCTAGTTGGGTTTCCAGAGCGCTACTGACCTGTTGAAAAGGAGATTATCAGCACGAGAATGGTGTGAAGCCTGAAGCTAGAAAGCGTAAGTACTAGGTTTGTGCTCATTCATCAAAGCCTGTCAATAGGCTCCCGATTGGGCTAATTTTTTTTTGTCGCGCCCGTCGGGAGCCTGGTAAATCTCTCTAGATAGTTCCAGTAGATTTTGACCGGAACTTGAAACGGCTGATTCTCGTCGCAGCTTTTCGTCTATCTTCCGTTGAATAGATATTTTACCTCAAGCCACCTTTGGCTTCCCACCCCTTCTCTACCTGGTAATCCTAAACCGCGACCTCGTTACTCTGGAATTTTTTTTTTTAATATACCTTATTTTAGGAAACTAGAAGTAACGTCTTGGTAACGTTATAAAATCAAAGGGAATGCAAGGGGAAAGTCGTTCATAATAAAGGTTTTCTCGGCTTGTTTCGACCATTTCCGTTTCTGGTTATAGTCTACCATAAGCGGTGAACGTAGCGAACGTTGTTTTCACCTGTTCTTTTTTCTGTTCAATGGGCGCAGGCGACCTTCGGCACATGCTCTTCCCCTCCTACTCCCCCAGAAAATGTATTGACCCAGCTTAAATTACCGCAAGTTCAGGCAAACAACCTCTTCAACAGAGGTTCAGTAGTGACTGGCGGACTCACTTGTACATTATAGTCGTCTTGATGATAAAATACTTGAGTTTTCACTTTTGCTGAAGCAAACTGCCAAGGGATATAACAAGGAGACGAGTGAGTAGAAGGTAACTGAGCTTGTTGTTGGGTATTATTTAAATTCAATGATGGGAAGCTGTCACGCTGTTTATGAGATATGGCTGCCATAGTTTGCGAAAAGAAGAGGAAATAATTCAATGTCAGTTTTCTTATCTATAGAAAATCTTAAAGGGATAGAACATATTTGCTATGTAATTCAGGCCAGGCTATAGCGCGAGACTGCGAAGAAAATCGTAAATGCTCGATCAACCTTGATAGATTTTTGCTGTGCAGGGTTGGAGGATACACTCAAACCGAGCTAAACCGCCACTACCGGACTTCATTCGAATGAGTTTGCCGCCGAAAAAGTAACTGAGTGCTTCATTAAGTGGATGTAAATCAAATACGTTTTGGTTCGACTTGAGTGTTTATTTCTGGGAGAGCGTGCTATTAGTGCGTGACTCAAACATACGATGTTTTAGTTGTCACGCAATCACACCATTTTAGGGATGGTGAGGCTTTTTCATAATATTAGAGCCTACTTTCAAGAGGGATAACTGTCAGGTTAAATTACTAATTGAATCCTTCTGAGGTTTTCTTTACTCGCAGAAAGTGTTTGTAATAGCTTAAAAACATTTGTTAAAACATTCGTGCTGTAGCTTTATACTTTCATGTTTAACATTATAGCATCTTGCTTCGTTTATACAGTCTGCATTTTTTTCTTTTATATACCTTAAATTCTTTTACAGAGACAAGCAATCATTGTGCAGTCCACGCCGTCTTGTGAATAAAACTCGGACAAACAGTATGGATCAAAATACACCCTGAGATGGCGACAGAAATCACTAAAGCAGGAGCAAAGGCAGCCATGGATTTGTCGCTCTCAGGCGCAGGGTTTTCCGTCTCACTCAAGATTGACAATGTCTGGTTGGCAGGAGCCGTAAGCATTGGCGCATTATCACTAGGGGCGTTCTATCTGGTCTGTAAGGGACCCTCTGAGAATGCCATTAAAAGAGCTTTGGAGAGAAAGATCTTTGGCACTGGGGACCCCGAAGTTACGAACGTAACAGACGGGCATTCCATTCTAGTGGAATTGCAGTGTCACACGGAAACGAGCCTCTTGTTGTTCTTGGAAGACGTGGAGACGAAAACAGTTAAGTTCAGATTGGAAGAGGAATTCAAGAAGATCGGTTTCAAAGAGGAACTGGTTGTCAGTATTAGCAATGCTGAGAAGGTGAACGAACACGTCAGACAAATAAGGTAATGTGACGTCAGGCTAGATACGCCATAGGTCCCTCGCCCCGGGTCCCTCGTTTGCAGACGTCAGAGAATCGACCCAGAAACCTGTACCGATGGGGTAACTCTAGCGAGAGCTGTGAAGTTTGTAACTAGCTATAGGATACGAAAATGGCCAACACAGGCAACCGCCAATAAGACAAGCGTACTACACGGATGTTTTGGAAACTAAGGCGCCCCGTCCACAATACGTCAGAGGAATTTGATAACGGAGGTTTATTTCTATCTACGGTTAGGCCTACCGTCCACACCAATCCGTCCCAAAAACGAAGCTTTTCGAAAACGCTCTTCAAATCAGAGAATTTTCACTGAAAACGCCGGCTTTTCGTTTTCGTGTGGAAGGAAAACATTTTGAAAACGGAGCTTTTCGAAAATGATGGCGTCATGAGAATCATGTGATTTCCCTGACCGAGTTTTCCTCAAACACAAATCCAAAATGACCGGTGATTGTTACATTTTCAAATTCCTCCAGCGTTGTGTGGACGGAAAGCATTTGATGCATTTTCAGAAGGAAACCACCGTTTTCAAATTCCTCCGACGTAATTTGGAAGGGGCCTAAGCATCCGTGTGGAATTTTTCGAGAGAAATCTTAGATGTATCTTAAAGGGGCGGGGTAGGAAGGGAGCACAGGGAAGGGGAAGGAAGGAAGCGAGGAAGTTAAACAAGGAATCGTCTGCTTACTTTTACTATGTAATGGTCGGCAATGATACATTATCTTCCCTCTCGGTTTTACTAGCGTTTTTGCCCCCCCCCCCCCCCCCCCTCTGCTTTTTCATCCCTATAACTAGAGAATGAAGGTTCAGTAGTTTTAATTGATTGCCTGGGGGCGGGATAACGTGAAAGTACATTACATATCTACGTAGATATTTTTATCTGTAGTCTTCTTGTTTAATTGACATAGTTTTGCCGATCAGTATTTTCCCAAGTTCTCGACCAAAATCGGGCATTCTTACATGTTTTTTTTGTCTCGTTATGGTTGACAGGGAGAGGTTCAAAGCTGGTCAGCAAGAAGTCAATCAAAACGAAGACTGGAAGCAAAAATACGAAGAGCTTGCAAAAGCGACAAACAAAATATATGAGATACAAGCGCCTGTTCTTCACTTACCTGAGACGCAAACAATTACCCCGAGCACCAAAGAACCTATAAAAAGACTTCAAGAGTTGGCAACACTCCTCAATGATCTAACACAGAGGGAAAGATGTGTCAATGATTCAAACAAACGTGGCGGCCTCGAAGTTCTAGAGTTGAAGGATTTGTTGGAAGAGGTGAAAAACTTAAAGGAAACACTGAGGAGGGAAATTGCAATTTCCAAGGGTTTACGAAGAACCATTGAAAAGCTTCAAGAGGATAACAAGGCGCTGGCGAAGACTACGAAACACGAAAGGGTTGAGGAAAGCAATGTCATGACAAGTGATATTCCTGAGCTTCGTGAAAAGGTGCATGAGCTGGAGAAAGAAAATGAATTGTTGCAGCAAAAGTTAACGAAAAAGGATAAAGAGCTAGAACGATTTCAGGGGCAAGATACAGGTGCAATATTCGATTCTATAACGTTTTGTCCAGATTTTTGACTAAGGTATACTGATAATTCTCTTCTCAAGGTCCTCAAGAGATCAGAGAAAATACCGCGAGAGATGACAAAACTAACAATTCAGATTGCTCACAATGACTGTGACTAACTATAAAAAGTTACAATAAATAAAACTTTTATCCATATAATTAGGTTAAGGAACTGCCGTTTGATCTTCTTTTTCTCCGACCCACCCAGATGACGCCACAACTCAAGCTCGACCCAGGGCCTCTTCGGCGACATCATTAGGAGCGAGCTCTGGTTACCAATCTGAAGAGGAGCCTGACGAATCTAGTAAGTCCTTTTGTTTCGTTCAAATTGCATGGCTGTGTTGAAGCAAGGTCTCGCAAATACTCGAAGTAAAAGTGTTTGCCATATTTCACTCAATACAGAAACGATTCTTGAACTTCTAATTCCTTGTAGGACAATCAGCCATCTTTATCTAATTTCGTTCGTTAAGCGGGGAACAATTGAATTCGTTGTGATAAGTTAATAAAGATGGTGAATTTTAAGCTCGGTAATGAAATGTGAGGGTGAATTAATCAACATGACACGAGCGTGGGACAAAGAAAAATTCTGAGTCCCCGACATGAATCGAACCCATGACCTCCCGAACACCGGGCGGGCGCTCTATCCACTTAGCTACGAGAACTCATGGAGAGCAAGGTCATTTAACTGAGTTCATATATGATAGGTGTCCTGCATACTGCTAGGATCAACGCTATCGAATTCATCGTGATTAGTGATAAGTTAATAAAGATGGTGAATTTTAAGCTCGGTAATGAAATGTGAAGGTGAATTAATCAACATGACACGAGCGAATTGAATTCGTTATATAGTTGAATCTACAACGCACTCTTATTGGTTGAGTTATGGTCACGTAGCAATGGTTACCATGACATCGCCCACGGTTACCTTGACTTGTGGGTAATTCTTCTTGCCTTATTACTGTACTAATAACTCCAGCTATATAACAAAACTCTTAATTACTGGTCCCTTGGGAAACAGTTAGTGTTGTCTTCCCTCGAATCTCGATGTTTCCTGAGACGTAGTTATGTCGCGACTTCAACAATACTCAAGAAGCCTCCAGAAACACGGAGAGAGCATGGCAGGAGGTCTATTATTATAGTGCGACTACCGACCGGATCACTTGGAAAACAGTTAACCAATCAGAACGTCACATGAGAACAAAGGATAGCGATCTTTTTCTTAAAAAAAAACAACAACATAAAAACAATAACATTGAAGAACACGAACAATAATTCTCTTACAAAATTGGAAAGCTTACAAAAGTGTGAACTGCTGCTGACCTCTCAGGGAACTTTGACACTTGTTGATTGTAGTAATTTTCTGTGCGTCTTCGGTCAACGGTTTTGGTTTAGTTGCGGCGAAACAAGTTTTGAAGGTAGATTTTTCGAGTGAAATTTATAATAATGATAATTCGCCGTCAAGGACTAAATCTTTAGAGTGTAAATAATGCAGAAGAATCGCAAGTATTTACGTATTTATATCAAACGAACCCTTTCTTGCCCTGTTGTTCACGAAAAAGACAACACTCCGTAGTTCTCAGTCTAAGTTCTCATTAGTCAGTTTTCCTTTGGGTGGCCCTGTCCAAGAAATCGCACTGTAATCCGTTCATCTTAAGCTGTTGATTTATATTTTGTCTGCAGACCTAGAGATCATCCAAATGCCTCAATCCCAGGCCATACAGGAAGGAAAGAAATTAGTGTTGAGCTGCCGTATCAGGGGTCTACCGGATGTCCGGTACCGCTGGGTTAAAGATGATGTTGAAATCCCTGGGGTTAACCGCTCTGACCTGGTGTTGGAGCCGGTGGAAATGCAGGATTTTGGACGCTATTTTTGTCGCGTGTGGGATAAAAGTGGATCTGTAACTTCAGATACTGCTGACATCGATGTATTCCCTGCTACTCAAATGAGTAAGTGAAGTGCAGTTTTCTCCATTGATACAGCAAGCCTTTTTTACGGTTTTTTAGCATGGGTAGATAACTTTGTTTAGACCCTATTATAGTCGAACCTAGGGCTTTCCACAAGTTGCTCGAGATTTCCCAAAAAGCTGCCCGCAATTTGTCAAAAAGATGCTAAGAAAAAGTCAAAAGTTACTTTTCGGAACAAAAATTGTTCAAAAGTTGCTCCAAAAAAAAAACAAAAAAAAAAATTGCTGCTCTCTTTCTTTATTTGGTATGACGCAAAAGTACAACAAAAGTAAGATTTCTAAGCATTTTTGTGCAATTTTGCGGCGTAACTTTGTCCTTAAGTACAACCAAAAAATGTACGAGTAAAGACTACGCATCAATATTAATATTAATCCTGTAAAAATTCTTCCTCTTATTTCTTTCATCTCTGCAATATCGTCAGGATTCAGAGGTTTGCACGAGATGGACCAAGCCACGAAACAGGTCGTCAGTGATTTGCTAAGCAAGAAACGCCTCCCTGGACTAGCAACATGGAAGCAAGTGGCTCGAAGGTACGCTATGAGAGAAACAGAAATCTCCTTGTTAGAAATCGAGAAAAGCCCTGCAAGCGCCATGTTGGATAGGCTAGCCTCACTCGCGCCTAATCTGACTGTTTATTATCTGTGTAAGACCTTTAAGGAACCTGGTCTAAGACGACAAGATGTTGTTAACATACTTTCAAAGCAGATTGTAGTATCGATAGAGTAATCTTCACATTGCTTTCACTTCAAAAGAAAAAAAGAACTTTAGCTGCCCCGGTTGTCGGTCGACGTATATTGGCAAAACAGATAGAACTCTTTTCATCCGAACATATCAACACGCTATATATGACAAAGAGACTACAATATATAAACATTTGCACACTTGAGAACATTTAATGTTCATATGTAATCTGTGTAATCTAGCGGATACCTTAAATTCTGACAACCTTCCACCTCTCAGAAACAACACCACAGTATTACGTTCGCGATAGCAATTGGAATCTTCTCCTATACAAAGAGGCAGATTACATCAAACGCCTGACACCTTCCCTCAACAAAGGATGCAAATCCAGCAGAGAACTTTGCCTTTTCTCATGACTTTTTGTTTTGTCTCTACATTGTTATTGACACCGTGTTTAAGAGCTACCTTGTATGCATATTCTAGTCTGATGATGGTATAGTTCTTACCGAAATATAACTTCTACTTTTGCCAATTGTTGTCTGAATTTCGACAAAATTATAAACAATCTCGGATTATCGTTCATTCTTTATTGCTTTTACTCCGCACAGGTTTTTAATGTATGTATATCCAACTGTCCATCAGCTGTAACGATCGTGATTCGCTGAAATAAAAGGATTTGCAAACGACAAGCTGATAAATCTTATTTTGAGTTTCTGTCTGCAAGCCAAAGACACACACTGAAAGCGCTCCAATGATCCTTGCGGATTATTACTATTGTTACCTTAAGTAAATAAAAACTGCAGGCGCTTTCTATTCAACCAAAAATTTCGAAAATTTCGAAACGGCGACAAACGGTACGGAAATTTCCGGGGAAAGTTTCCAGAAAATCTGAAATTGTTGCATTTCCCGAAAAGCGAACCATTCAACCGAAAGATCCGGAATTTCCGAGGGGAAAGTCAAATGGGACTGGAATTCCCGGAAAGAAATCGGAAATTCCAGAGAATGCTGTTCCATTCGTCACACAGGAAATTTCCGGAAACTCAAACGGGCCGCCGAAATTTTTCATCGAATGGATTAGCTTCGGCGGTATGGGTCACGTTGCTGGATCTTGCCGGACCCAAGTGTAGTTTTCTTTTTAAAACTTTAATTAATCAATAATAACGATAGTTATAATGACAGCTAGTGAACTATAATAGCAGCTGGCTGGTGTAATGTAAACAATGTATCTCAAGAGTGCAGATTCGTTAGCAACAAAACTGGTTCGGTTACTGCTGATGATTCAGCTTTACACCAAAAGGAGGTGAGTGGTTGTTTTTCTGTTAATGGTATACATGCAGCTGATTAGAGAAAGCTGTATCCGATAACTAGGTTTATTTTCCTTTTTTTTTGTGAAGAGGGTAGATATTGCTAAGGTGGAACTTGTATTAGCTGGTATCCACTGCATCAAAAGAGTGACCTGAATTTTTAACCACTCGATCACAGTGTATTCTATTCCTCAACTTTTACAAAACTTGTTTATTATATATGTTTACATTAGATAATAACGTTTGTCAAGACACAGTTTAATTCACTCCTGGTTCTTTTTGAGGGCTAGAGGCTTAGGTCACTGAATCCAAAGAAAAGTCCATAAAATACCAATCAAAGATGCTGACACACCTGACGTAGGGAGAGAAAGATTCGAACGAGACGCATCCCTCATGCGCGATTGCTTGGCAGTGGAAAACAGCTCTTTCAACTTGATAAACTTTCAAAGTTGTTTTCAGTCACTTTATTGAAACCACAATGACATCAGATGGCTTACACTAATTAAAGAAAGGGCTTATACTAAATTAATTGATGAATTACTGAGGACTTAGTACATAGAGGATATTCCACGATGGCGAGAAAATATGAATTTAATTTGAAAAGACGTAAAATTCATATCTTCGAGCTAACGTGTAATGTTCTTTTTATTATATAGACATACTGATGAAGGCGTTTTTGACGATTTTCCGAAGATTTTCGACCACTTTCTGAAGATTTACGAAGATTCTCCAAAACTTTTCCGAAGATCACAAGAACGTTGCTGAACATTTTCCGAAAATGTGCAAGGATTACCGAAGACTACCGAAGACTTTCGAGGTAGACGCGAAGATGCTTCGATTTAAGAGACACGCTTGATATCAGTGAGATCATCGATATCTTCACTAGTGAGGATATGGAATATATGCCACTTGAGTCCCGGATGTGGTTTCGTATGAATTTCACGAGTGATGTATTTTCCAGTAAAACACTCTATGTAATAAAATCTGATAACAGTAACTAAATTAACTTTAAATAATTACGACAATCGGTCTTACAAACTTAAATCCGTGTAGAAAGCAAATAAACCCAATCTTATATTTCAAATGACAATTCTTAAGGAATTTATGAATGCTGTAAGAGAGCTAAATTTGTGATGCACAGTTTTCTATGATTCACTGTAATAATTTTAAGATTTTGGACTGTTTAATGTTTATTTATTGATATAGTTAGATCGAATGTTAGTCATTAATTGATCATGTATGTTTTTTCTTTTTTTCTTTTGATATTTTTTCTTTTTTTTACTGTGTTGCTGGGGGCCTAATCAGCCTCATCAACTCGAGTTGAAATAAAGTTACTTACTTACTCAACCAGACTTAACTTGCAAGAACAATTTAAACTTCCATTGGTTACGCCCAAGGTTGAAGCAAAATATAAGGACGGCTATACACTTGGTTTTTAGGACAATTAGTTCACGACGAACAGGCTAGAAGCGTTCTGATTGGAATAAAGAATTACACCAATGTATTTCGTCAATAACGGCCCTCGCGCTAGTTTAAGTTATATACCTACTAACTAATGAATCGATTTATTTCTTTTTACTTATGTTGTTTAAATGATATATATGCATATATTTATTGTAATCCATAGTGCTCAGTACAATATAGCAAAAATCGGTGAGTTAACTAACTAAAGTTGTCCACTCCAAAAGTTAGGGGCTAGTAGTTATTTTTGGACGATCTAATTAGAAAGGATTTTTGTTATTTACTTTTTTATCTAAAGATAGTCACAGCTTTTGAACCTAAATAATTAAAGTACGTTTTGACCGCCAACACAGGTAAAGTAAAATTTGGTAGGCTGCACCGAGTTGTCCATACCAACAGAGCTTTATCGTGGTTTCTGTTGCATTAATCTACAAGGGGAATTCTCTCTCTCCAAGATCAGATGCTAGTCCATCGCAGTGTTACTCCCTCCCTCTCCCACCGCTACTTTAAATTTGCGAACACCCATTTATACACCCGAGTGGAGAGAGGCACTGTGATAGGAAAGTGTCTTGCTCAAGAACACAACACAAAATTACTGCGTTAAACCTTGGGGTTAAACCTCGGCGAGGGCTCGAACCCAGACCGCTAGATCATGACCCCGTTGATTCTACTGAAACTACTAAAACTCAGTATTAGCAGTACAAACACTGACCGACACTCAAGCCAATGGTGTTATGGTAACGAAACTGAAACGATCGTAATTCTGCGGTCAAACCTTACCAAGTGCTCAAGTGCAAAATACACGACCTCGACAATTCAAGATGACAATCTGTCTAAAACGTTTCCTTTCTATAAAATGTATTAAATTTTTGTAATAGAATCACTCCGAGTAAACTCAAAATTAATCTGACAAAAAAAAAAAAAAACTCTTTATCTTCTTTGGCTAATTTTATCTTATTTTCACTTATCTCCAGATACCCTAACACCGTGAACGCAACGATTAAGTTTAAGATTAAGAAGGTGTCGCGAAATTTTATGTTTCATTTCTGAGTAAAATTCATAATTCAATGAACTCTTCTTTACACATTTGCTTATGTTAACTCTGGAATAACGAGCCGAGACAATATTAAACACTGGAGTATTAGATAATGCATTTCCAGACTTTTGATTTGTTTAGCAGCCGTTGGACGAAGACCGATAAAAATGATTTTCGCGTTCGCTTTTGAAGAATTACATTAGCATAATTAACCGATACGTCGTGGTCGTCAATGAATTAATTGTTTAGTTTACACGTGGAATAACGATTTTACTGTTATTTTAGAGAGCAAAATCTTCACTATGTTAAAATTAATGTTTGAAACGAAGATCTTATTTTTCCGGAAACCTTGGCCTGATAAACTGTGAAGTCAATTTCCTCATGTAAGGATTCCCACTATCGCGTTTTTTAGACACGTCAACAAACGTGAATTTTAATGGCTTTACATGCGAAAAATAAAATAGTGAAATTTTCCCTGAGGACACTGATGTTGAACCTCATTCAACTTTTTCCGCAGAAGAAAGCCGTCGAAGACTTTCTTCTATTTTATTTTGCGCACGTAAGGCCATTAAACAAGTGTGAATGGTACTTTAACTGTGACTTTTGAATTCAATTTCAGAACTATTAAACCACTATGGGATTATTTCAGTATTATAATAACATCAGTATAAATTTAAAGTTTCAACTTTAGATCTAGAACGCAAAAGATCAAACATCATTCAGCAAGTGCCTGTATGGAATAATAGGCTGGTGCCGAGATACATTCACACAAAACGAAGGCGACTCTAAGAGAGTACGGATCGGATGCGTGTGTAACATTTTGAATATGACGTGATTTCTTAGCGTTGGTGGCGCCTCTTGCTTAATCCTCGCTATAAATTCATGCAATATTCGAATGATACCATTTGCAGATCTATCATACTCTCGATGTTTGGGATTGCCAGCTGTTACAGGAGAAAACAGAAGTGCTTGGCCGCCAAATTTGACTTCGACTTCCATCATAGTGTTTCGGTTACAACAATATATGCACCCGCGTTCGTATTGTGTTGGATAGGGAAGGACATGTTCAACAGCTTTATGATGGAAAGCGTTAAAGAGGCCGTCGAATACCACAGTAGGTAGAACAAGAGATGATTCATTTATACCACATAAATCTCTCCTTCTCTTAATGACAATGTCTGCTCCGTTACTGTCCTTGTAATCCAACACACCCACTGCTGGCTCGTAATCTAGCAGCCACTTTTCAACAGCTCGGAACGGCGACATCTTAGTCATGTTGGCGGGTGTAAACTCGTTGTACTCGAGAAAGGTGTCGTCGTTCAAAAATATGTAATAATGATATCCTGGTCTTCTATCCATTGCGGCAAAAAAGAGTACGTTTCGTCCTGATGCAAAGAGGGTGCTCGAGTCAAACAAATAACTGATGTGTGATTTATTGTTATCTTGGCACTTGGCAAGGAAACTTAGCACAATCACATCACAGTTACAGGTCTCTGGATCGCCAATCTGAGAAGAAGAGGAGAGGTTTCGAGGAAGGCACTGCTCGGTTTCTGTTAGATAAATAAATGGCTTTTGAGTTGTACTTCTTTGTGCTGTATAATCGTGAAGCTCCGAGATGTAGGCGAAAAATTGAGTCGATGAATAAAAGTTAGTGTTCTCACTAAATCCGATCATGTCTTGTACGGTTTCTTTGGTATAAAGGATCATGCCAACGATAATAATTGAACTCAGCGCCAGTGCAATTAAAAAAACGCTTTTAAAGTTCATTTCACTGTAGTGTTTAACGAATCCTGCCCCAGAGAAAAGTGTCTAACAAGAAGCTGGCCGGGCGGTGTGTTCCTAATTAATTATGGCTTTCCCAGTTTTAAAATGAGACAAATAAAATAGAATAGTTACTGGATGTCTACGATCTCTTAGAAACAAAAGTTAGAGTCGTCGTTCTTAGTTCATCATGGTATCCAGTTCCATATAATGGTAAAATGGATTTTAATGGCTTCATTGCAGAATAATTATTGTTTTTGTGGTTGAAATCTGTCGAGGAAATTTAGGATCAAAAAGAACCCAGGACCAAAAAAGAAACGAAAACTGGACATTACTTTTTCTTGCCCTGGAGTTATTCTAATATCTTGATAAAAGTGAAACCAACCAATATCAACGCCACGACTTGAGCCAGGACTCGAGCTAGGAATCGAGCCAGGCTCGGGGACTCGAGCTAGCACTCGAGCCAGGACTTGAGCCAAGAATTAGGCGGGGACGTGGGCTTGGACTCGGGAAAACCTTAACTAACAAGGGCCGGACCCAGGTTAGACATTTCGAGAAATTTTATGTAAAAGTAACAATGGCCGAGACCAGGTTAGCTCAATATGTACGGTTAAAACGTGTTCCGGTTTGCGTGCGGTTTAATAGCACCACTCAGCTTTGCTTTCGGTTAGTCTCACCCCGGTTTGCTTGCGGTTTATTCCACTCGGGTTTGCTCGTGGTTAGCTTCAATTTCGCGGATCGCACAACACGTAGCAAAAATAAAAATAGTAAAAATTGAAGAAGACCCAGCTCGAGTACCGGCTCGAGTTCTCACTCGACTACTTTGAGTCCTAGCTCAAATCCCAGCTCGGACTTGAGCCAGGACTTGAGCTAAGACTCGAGCCAGGACTTGAACCAGGACTCGAGCCAGGACTCGAGCAAGGACTTGAACCAGGACTCGAGCCAGGACTTGAACCAGAACTCGAGCCAGGACTTGAAGCAGGACTCGAGCCAGGACTTTAGCCAGGACTCGAGCCTGGATTTGAGCAAGGACTCGAGCCAGGACTTGAACCAGGACTTAAGCCAGTACTCGAGCCAGGACTCCAGCCAGGACTCGAGCTAGGAGTCGAGCTAGGACTCAAGCTAAGACTCGAGAAATGACGGAGACGCTCTTTGGGGTCGTCACGCAATTATCCTCCCCTGCGAAGATTGCGTCACGAACCGAGAAAACCTGAATGGCATTTACCGCAGGTAAATAGGACTTTTTCGCCGTACACATTGAGCTAACCTGGCCTTGGTCATTGTTACTTTTATTGAAAATGGCACGAAAGGTCTAACTTTGTTCCGGCCCTTGTTATGCAAGGTTTACTCGAGTCCAAGCTCGAGTCCTTGCTCGAATCCTGACGCGAGTCAAAGCCGGAGATCTGGTTGGAATCCTGACTTGGTTCTTAGGTATCCTCCATAAGAGTGTAAGCCTATTAGTAGGCGTTAGGAGCAAAGAACACTAAATACCGGTTATATCATGTTGGAAGACATGTTTGACAATCGGCTAAGGAAGGGACTCTAAAGTTTGGTTTGAAATCTCTCACTGTAGTGAAACGTCTGTACTAAAAAGTGTAATGCTCCCAGGTTTTGTAGCAAACAAAGATTAGATTCATGTCGTGATATCGAATAAGCATAATGTATCGAAAGCCAATAACTGCTTAGCAACCTTAAATATTCGGTAACCATTTAATTTTCACTGTTGTTAAGCCGTGCCTATCTGTAAGTTGTTGTTATACTCGATTCGGAGTATTTTGAATTTGCCACTAGAAAATATCAAAAGTACGTGTAAGATCGAACGTTTTCTCGATATCTCGGCAGTTATAATGTACAAATATTTCCCAATTTTCAAAACGGCGCGTGTTACGAAAAATATTTGAAGGATAATAAACACAATAGTCTCCATCTCCATTGCTCGGATATTTGACCTTAAACATTATCTGTTCCTCAAAGCTCCCAGTTTTCCTCGAGCTACGCTCTCGGAAAACTGTTCGCTTTTCGGAACAGATATTGTCCGCGGACAAATATTCGAGCATATTTTCACGCCATATGGAGGCTATTGTTTATTTAGTACGAAGACACTCGAAGATTATCGATGGTCATCCGAAGTATTTCGAAGGTGCTCGAAGTTCACCCGAGGCCTTCCGAAGATAGCGTTTACCGATCATTTCCGAGGATTACCTGAACCCCTCCGAAGATCAACTAATGTCACCCGAACATTTCCGAAAACCTGCGACAATCCGATGATTTGCGAAGATTGCCAGAGATAACCCGAGACTGGCAAAAGACTTTCGATCATTGTTGGAAGTTTTGAAATCTGCAGCACAACGGTAAAAACTACAGCAAACATGGTGATTGTTTCCCGCGTGTTCGCTCTAAGGCCGCTATACCTCATGGGAGACACAGGCTTCCCAACACTCGAGTAAGAAATCGTTTAACAAATGACAATAATCGATAAAAGGTAACAACACCCTGCTTCCAGGCGTTATCGCAGAATCTCGCTAAAACACTTCAGGTATTAATTCGCGACATTTTGTTTCCATGCGGAGATTAGGCGACTTCGGACGCGGAAGGAAAACTGCGAACCGGGGAAGGGGTTTGGAAGGATTCGTCTTGTCAAAAAAGCAGGTGTGGTAGAGGAAGGGGAGCGCAAGCGCGCGCTGAATGACACGTTGGGATTAGGTAACAGTCCGATCATGTTGCGAAATACGAAACGAAAAAATCTTTCAACTTCGTTTTGTGTTTGTTTGGTTTCGTGGAAACTGCGAAATTTAGAGACTCGGGCGAATTTTCGGATTGCGTTCAAAATGTTTGGGAAAAGAGTTGCCTTAACAGCTGTTGAAGGCACAAATGTAATAATCCGTCACAAATGTAATAAAGGTCACAAGAGTAATAACAATCGGTCTCAAATGTAATAAAGGTCACAGGTGTAATAACAATTGCTCACAAAATGTAGTAAAGGTAACAACTGTAACAACAAATGATCGCAAATGTAATAATGCCATTTAATTGTTCAGTAAGTGTCAATGAAATATTCAACTCACTTGAATGAAAAACTTTTAATTAATGAAATTACGTTGTTTAAGTTAAAAGCTTGGCTTATCAGTTGTTTACAAAGACAGTGACTTCACTGCACTGGTTTTCTCTCTCTGAGCTCTCGCCTGTGGTTCCCTGTTTTGGAATGTGCTCAGGACTTCGTCTTTACTTTCGCGGTATATTTACTCGCATAAACCAGCATCTCCTTGAAAATTAGAGACGCGAAAGAAAAATGTTTAGTAACACGAGATTTGATGGTGTGTTTAGACATGGAGCAAGAATTTTGAATTTACAAACCACTCGGAAGATGAGGTAAAAAGAGACAGTTGCCACCATGAGCTCATCCTGCCGCACGTTGCCTACCAAATACCTATTGTTAGAGCAAGATGATCCCTTTCTGGTATGATATCTGGTATGGTATGATATGATATATATCCTGCGGTACACATAAGTTACTATTATTCGTCAGAAGTCTTTCAAAATGCCGCATAACCAACAATTACAGCTTTTCTAGTTTTAAACCCGTTTCGTTGGCAATTTCGATTGATTGTACTCAGAATTTTGTAAGAGGGAAGCTGTGCTTAGAGTAAGGTTTGATGTTCCCGTTGATAAAGTTCTTTTTCGTTTGCAGTTTCCCCAGCCATAATTGTTGCGTATGTATGGCTTCTCATCAATAAAGAAATGTTAGTTTACTTTGAACTGTTCTAAATGAATGTTGTTGTGGAGATAAAAACCAATGCAATGCATCAAATTGTCAACATTTTCAAATTTTGACGATTGAACCATTGTTTGACATCACAGGCCGTCTTAAATCTTCCGGTAGATTGCAACAACAAAACTTTGTCTTAAAACCTCATGAAACAATAAACAAGCATACAAAAGTGCATAAATAGAACTTACCATGCTTACCATAATTATGCAAAAATTCATTGCAATCTGCGTAACGTTTCGTTGCCTTTTTTTCTTTTAATTTAAGGAGAGGAGACGGATAGCACATGCGCTTTCTTAATTATCTTCCCCAAGATATTTGTTACGTTACTACCCAACTGTGATTGTTCTTGTGACCTTTATTACATTTGTGACCAATTGTTGCTACACTTGTGACCTTTATTACATTTGTGACCAATCGTTGCTACACTTGTGACCTTTTAAATTTGTGACCAATCGTTGCTACACTTGTGACCTTTATTACATTTGTGACCAATTGTTATTACACTTGTGACCTTTATTACATTTGTGACCAATCGTTGCTACACTTGTGACCTTTATTACATTTGTGACCAATTGTTATTACACTTGTGACCTTTATTACATTTGTGCCTTCAGCCTCCTTTGACATTATTATATGTAACCAAAACAAATTTGCATGCGAAGAGGTCTAGGTACGAGTTTAGTGATATGTTGGTAGCGGTTTCGCGTGCGAGATGACAACAGGAGACAAAGGTGTACTATTCGTCCTTTTCATTCCTTTATTTACTCTCTTTCTACTCAACAAGATTGAGTGCTCTCTGTGCTATTATCAACAAGTAATCAAATGATTTTTATTCGTGCAATTTGAAATAAATAAACACTTGTAAATTTTTTAAAGACTACAAATTTTGTCAGCCTTTGAAAAATTTACTCATGCTTAGTTATTCCAAATTGCACTCGAAATTATGTGACAACTTATACAAAATAATAGGTAAGAAGAAGTACCCCCAGGATGAAACAAAGATCAAGGACGTCTGAAATGTTCTGGAGCCCACTTTCAAATACAAGTCAGAGAAGAAAACTACCCCCAAATATATATGCTATGCACTGTGTGTCTATATGTGGAATCACAAAGTAAGGACAGAGAACTTCAAGCATGGAAAACGAATGTTTAATTCTCATTCACAATGCCTGCCTAAAAACTGAAAACAATATGATTTTTTTTTATTGAAAATTTCAAACGGTACGAGGCATTGAACGTTCCAATTTTACGTTAAAAGTGTTTTTGGAGGGTCAGCTGTTTATTTTTAAATTTTATTTTATTTTGTTTTTTTTTCTGTTGCACTTTCCAACAGTTATATATTTACTTAGGCGGATAAATACTACCACTCTTTATCAAACCATGCTGCAATTGTTGAACAAGTTTTAGTCACCTTCATTCATGGAGCAATAGGTCACCACGGTAACGATACAGCCTGTTAAAACACCCTTAATTCCAGCTTTAAGCGCATATAACTCAAAAACGGCTCGGTGAAACTCATTTTTTTATAATCTAATTACGACAAGCATGTTAAGATACAGCTTTTTGCAAAGTTTTGAAAAATTCTGTAGCTATGATTCAGAGCCATTGGTTAATTATGTATTTAAGGGGCATTATTATAATCTTAGCATATTTAAATTATTGTCGACAAGAATAATTTATACACCAGTGATAAGCTGTATTTTCGACTCGTCGAACGAGAAAAAACAAAATTATGACTGTGCGATAAGTGACTATTGAAAAATCCTACCTACCTTATGTCATTTTCACACAGTAGTTTTCCTTTTTACTTATTTTCTGTTTGTTTGCATTGCCTTCTATTTCTTAACGCCGGATATCCAAACATTCATACAGTAATAAATTAAATACTAGTTTTCGCTCTGTAACTAGTCTTTTTCAATTTTAGTCAAAACACTCTAAATTAAGTGAAGTTTAAGTTTTTGCGGAAAACGTCAAGTCCTGTTAAACTTTTCCCTCAGGCACGTGCCATCGATACATTCCTCTATTATATTTTACGCACCTAAAGTCATTAAGATTCACTCCTGTTGATCGACGCTCGTGAAATAAACGTGACAAAATAAAGCAGAATTTTAGAAATTTTTACAATTATCCTCTTAAAGAATATTTTAGTACCAGCAAAAAGGAAACGTTTCAACTTGAGAGAAGAATAGATCAAACATCATCCAGCAAGTGCCCGTATGGAATAATAGGCTGATGCCGAGTTATATTCACACAAAACGAGGGTGACCCTTTGTCAAGATAGTGCTTTGGACTTGCGTGTAACATGTCAAATATGGCGTGATTTCTTAACGTTGGTGGCGCCTCTTGCTTAATCCTCGCTATAAATTCCCGCGATATGGCCGTCATATTTTTGGAAGACCTATCATATTTTCGATGTTTGGGATTGGCAGCTGTGACAGGAGAAAACAGAAGTGCTTGGCCGCCAAACTTGACTTCGACAGCTATCATAGTGTCTCTGTTACTTGCAAAAATACAGCCACGTTCGTATTGCGTTGGATAGGGAAGGACATGTTCAACAGCTTTATGGTGGAAAGCGTTAAAGATGGCGTCGAAAAACACGGTAGGGAGAACGAGAGATGATTCATTTATACCACATAAATCTCTCCTTTTATTTATGAGAATGCTTGCGCCATGATGGACCTTGTAATCCAACACACCCAATGCTGGCTCGTAATCTAGCAGCCACTCTTCCACAGCTCGGAACGGCGACATCTTAGTCATGTTGGCGGGTGTAAACTCGTTGTACTTGAGAATGGTGTCGTCGTTTATAAATATGTAATAATGATATCCTGGTCGTCTATCCAATGCGGCAAAAAAGAGCACATTTCGTCCTGATGCAAAGAGGGTGTTCGGATCAAACAAATAACTGATGTGTGAATGATTGTTTTCTTGGCACTTAGCTCGGAAACTTAGCACAATCACATCACAGTTACAGGTCTCTGGATCGCCAATCTGAGAAGAAGAGGCCAAGTTTCGGTGAGGAAGGCATTGCTCGGTTTCTGTGAGATAAATGAAAGGCTTTCGAATTGTACTTCTTTGTGCTGTATAAGCGCGAGGCTTCGAGTTGTAGGCGAAATATTGAGGTGATGAATAAAAGTCAATCTTCTCTCTAAATCTGATCATGTCTTGTACGGTTTCTTTGGTATAAAGAATCATGCCAATGACTACAACTGAACTCAGCGCCAGTGCAATTATAAAAACGGTCTTTAACTTCATCTCTCTGTAGCGTTTAAAAAATCCTGTGACAAAGCTTAAGGAAAGTGTTTAACAAGAAGCCTTGGGGAAGTGTATGAGTGATTGATATATTGGTTAAAAAATAATAATAAAAAAGAAATAGTTCTTGAATGTCTATGATCACTTGGAAACAAAAATTAGAGTCGTCGTTTTTAGCACTTCATGCAACCCAGTTTGATGTAATGATAAAACCGATTCAAACGGTATGATTACAAATTAAATAATATATCGTTATTTTTGCGGTTGATTTTTATTATGAAAATTTAAGATCGAAAAGAACTCCAGATCGAAACCAAAAGTGGATATACGTTTTTCTAGCACTTGAGTCATGTCAGCATCTGTAACCCTATAAGTTGACATTACTGAATAGCCATTATTTTCATGTTGGAAGTTGAGCTTGAACATCGGCTAATCAGAGGACTCTAAAGTTTGTGATAAATCTCTCACTACAGGCCGTAGTCTGAAGGAGTAATTCTCCAAGTTTTGGCAATTTGGGCCTGGCTTAGGTTGAAATAATTGAATTCAGTAAGGAGTGGTTTTTGTTAAGAAGGATAGACATTAACAATTCTCTTCCACTTTGAAAGGTTTTGTGACAGTTGTGGCAAACAAAGACTAGACTTATGTTGTGATATCGAATAAGAGTAATAAAAGCCAGTTCCTGCTAAGCAACATTAGATATTCTGTAACCATTTAGTTTTCACTACTGTTCGACGGTCCGTGGGTCATTCGTCCATTCAATTTTCTTTTAAAATCAAAAATTGACATCAATTTTCAATTTTTGATTTTAAACGAAAATTGAATGGACGAATGACCCACGGACCTTCGACCATGCCTTCATGTTAAAATGTCTATAGCATGGATAAGATCGAAAGCTTTCTCGAAATCTCGGCATTTATAATACGCACTTAATAACAGGTTTCCAGGGAAAATTTAGTTTTCATTGTACTTTTTATAAAGCGGCATTTATTTGAATGTCGAAAAGTTATTGTCTTTGCATTAGTACTCTACGCGATTGGCTAAAAGAACTCTCGCCATTTTTTTTCATTTAATCAAAAGTAAAACCAAACCAATATACTTGCTTGCACACGTTTCCCGCTTTTCGCGGCAGCTATATGGATTTTGTTCGAGTTTTGATTGGTTCACTATATCGTCTGTGTTCTTTGGGTCTGGTAGCCGCTCTCGCAAGGTCTCACATGAGTCGCTTGATACTCAAACAACAGAAACAATGCCCCTATCCCCAGAACAATAACAGCTGCTACACTATGACGACAAATAGAATTACAAGCTCATGAGAGCTTCTGCTCTTCTGTGCCCTTTGTGATTGCATTGTTAGAGTAATTAGTTTGGTTCTGGTTTTACTACAATCAATTGACAACCGCTCTATTGCTGAAGTTTAGTTCAAATAATAAGTACCCAAAGAACAAAGATCAAGAACGTCTGAAAATATCTGGGGTCCACATTCAAATGCAACGGCAGAGAAGAAAACTAACTACAAGGAGGGTTACAAAAGATATGTTATGTAATGTAACGCTACGACACGTTGAACGTTTGTTACTTATGTTTGGGTCAGCCTTTTATTTTTGAAGTTTTGATTTTAGAACATAAAAAGAAATGAAAAGCAAGTATCAAATAAAGTAACCTCTGGTCAGCGAGAGAGCCGGCAACAATATAATTAATTGTTTCCCGCCGTGCTGCATTTAAATGTTGCCATGGCCACGTGACCATAGATCAACCAATGAAAACGCGCGTTAACTTCAATTAAGTTACAGCTCTATAACAATAAACGTTTTACAAGTAGTGGCTGGGGCAGCTTTTTGCCAACTATTTACGAAACTGAGTCGAAAAGAAACAAGGGTCACTAACGGTGCACTAAAATAGACCTACATATGAAGTGAAAATATTCTTACATATGATTCTATCATATGAGCTCATAAAACACGTTAAAAGAAATAGCTGTCTGCCATTTCGACATTGTTGACTACAGAGTTGACATATGCCCTTTCAATGTTAATAAGTGCGATGTTACTGACACGTTTTTGCCCCATGGTGCTGCGGAGGTAAGTTTTTAATCTGCGCAATGCACTGAATGATCGTTCTGCAGAGCACGATGTAGCAGGTATCACTGCAAGGATATGTACCACATTAGAAAATTCTGGAAACATATCAAATAGATCATTCTCGTGCATTGTCTCCAGCATTTCTGAAACAGTCATGCCGCCTAATCCGTGCGCACGACGAAAACTCGCGTAAATTTTCTGCTCGGTTTCCAGAGTCTCGCCGTCGATTTTGTAAAATTTAGCAACGCTGAAGAAGCTTTCTTTATCAGGTGTTTCACTGTGACAGATATTTCCCAAAGCACAGAGTATTTCCTGGTCATTTGCTTTAAACCTGAGCTCAAGCTCGGACAGCACCTTGTCGATGGATGGTATGTGCATGGTAAGTGTTAATACGGTGGTGCGATTCCGGTGTCAGCTGCGTTTGTCTTTGCGCATGTTCACCTACAAGGGCTTGAAGGCGGTGCGATGGCGTTCGTCTGGGTGCCCTGGCTTCTCGTAATTCAAACTGAGAATTGGTCAGCCACTTCTTCATTTTCAGACCCATTGCTGATACTATCTGCCATACGCTGTTGAAACTTTCTTCACTCCGACATTGGTGCAGGGTCTGAACGGTCATGTCGGCATTTCTACGAGCGGAGATGACGTCGACCGTCCTCCCCTGAAGATATCAGCACAGACTATTAGCATTGCTCAGGATTACTTTCAGCTCACACAATCCGAAAATAAAGTCCAAGTCACAAATTGCGGTCAATAAGGCTCTGCTCTTAGAGTAGGTTTTTGGACCTTTTTCTGAAGACAGCGTGAGCAGGGTTTTTTCAATGCGTTCCATTTGCCCAAACTTCTCTTGTTGACCAAACAATTCTGAGTTGCCCCCCAATTTTTTTTTTTTGGGGGGGGGGGAGGGGGCTGCCGTCTCTCCGGCCCGTACGCCTATGGCTGGACGCCGACCTCCGAACGCAAGATGACGGCATAACCAAAAGTTTTCGCATCGCTAGGCTACCAGATTTTGGTATGGTGCTCTGAGTTGCCTCTTGCCTCTGCGTTCATCGAGCTTTCGTGCGAAACCACTGTATTCCCCTAGTTCCTTTTTATGTAAACCAACCTCATTTTTTTTAACGAGGACTCGTTTTGTACCAGAGGCAACAGGTAACTCGGAAATATTGATTGGTTCACCCGTGTAGCCATTTTGCATGAGTACATTCAAACATAGTTATGACATATCGCTGTAAAGAGAGGTAACGAGCTCACACATTCTTGAACCGGGGGAAGGCAAATGACAGTGTGTCTGTACTTAACTATAGAAAAGAAAAGGAGAGATGACTAAGTAATTCTTTAATGATATCAATCCACGGTATGTTGCATTCTTTTAACTGACGGAATTAAACAAAGGTATGACTTTGCTAAAGAGTAACTGTTGGACAGTGCTGTAAAACGTTCCCAGACACCTTAAAATGAATTAAACTCCAAAAATAAACAGCTGACCCCCATAAAGACCCTCAACGTAAAATGGGAACGTTCAACGCCTCGCACCGTTAGAAATTGCCAATAAAAGACATTCATCTCGTTTTCAGTTTTTAGGCAAGTCTTGTGAATGAGAATACTAGTGAGACAATTTCAGATAGTGCAGAGTGCAATGTATAGCTCTGGCACGATAGTCACACGTCCTCAAGCCTGCCTGGTTCACTCCCGGTTTGTATTTACTTTGGTACAGAAATAAAACCTTGATTCAGGGATTAAATTAATTTGGGCTTTCATTACGTGCCATGGCGTCTGCAGCAACATTTGAACACTTTCCTGGTTTCTTGTTTCACAGATTTTACAATTTGAAAAGTTTTAAGGCCACTAAATCGGG
This sequence comes from Orbicella faveolata, assembly GCF_042242905.1. Lineage (NCBI taxonomy): Eukaryota > Metazoa > Cnidaria > Anthozoa > Scleractinia > Merulinidae > Orbicella > Orbicella faveolata. Next base: position 26,477,828 of record NW_028301564.1, on the reverse strand, counting down.
AAAGTTTAGCTAGATATGAACATTTTGGTCTCTTTCATAGAGACAATTTAAAGAGAAAAAAATAGGCCGCTAAGTAGAAGCAAAATATTTCCATTCTTAATGTGAACCCTGGCAAGCACACTAGTGTAGTCTGATAATAACAGTCATAACAGATTATACTTTTTGAACTGAGCTAGGGGCAATTCTAAAAGATACGCAGTCACAGTAGCGTTTTTTGCACTAAAACGGGAGAAGTGACGTTACCCGAAAAATAGCTGTTGTCTTGGGTCATATCACACGACATATAAAAAACCACGTGGCTCTGCGGACGAAAACGGAGTATATCACGCTAACAATGCTAGAACGCATGCGTCTTACATGTTGGGTTCTACCACAAGGAAAAGCACTCAACGTTTTTGGGTCGTGTGATCTCAATGATTTTGTCCTAAAGAGAATAGTACCACGAGGATAGCAAGAGGTTTCCTAAACCAAATATATAGTTATTGATGTTATGAATAAAGCAAGGTAGGTGATACACCTTTTTCACCCAGTGTGCATAGGCACCTATCCCTCCTCAACCACTTCCTTACCTCAAGACTAATTAAGTAGTTGATATAAATTAATTAAACAAACATTAAAGTTTACACCTTATTGCCTTAGAGAATTATGCCCTTATTGCCTTAGCGGACATCAGCCCCCAAACCATCCCAATGGTGCACTCTGCACAATAAACATTCGCTTTTCACGCTTGAAGTTCTCTGTCCTTACTTTGAGATTCCACATATAAACACACACTACATAACATACATATATGGGGTTAGTTTTCTTCTCTGACTTGCATTTGAAAGTGGGCTCCAGCAAATTTCTGACGTCCTTGATCTTTGTTTCATCCTGGGGGGTACTTCCTCTAACCTTATTATTTTACATTAAAATAATTTTAGTCTCGGGAAACAACGACATTCTTTAACTGTTTCCCTCGGGACCAGTAGTTAAGTATAAACTAGGGTATCTAAAAGATAGTAATGCTGCTACACATTCTGTTTATAGTGACATATTTTACGCAGTGATTTACCTGCTCTACCTGCGCGTTCCAAGACTTACATTACCCTTTATTTCTAAAAGTAGTGTGTGACTTAAAATCTGTCCTTGTATGGCATATGGCTTCAGGCATGATGACGCATCGATAGCGAGGTGTGACAGGGGATCGTGACAAGAAAAGCACATGATGATCTGAACTATGTTTAGACATAAAACGATCACATCAACCTCCCCTTTACCAGATCGCGAAAATGAAAAGATGTAGAAATTGTAGGAGCATAAATTTAACTTACAGATTCTGTACTAGTGCGCATTTAATGTGTCTAGAATGTTGACAGACTGTGTCGAGGACGCGTCCATCGCAACGTGTGAAAATGCTAAAGCTTTAGCTTAAATTCTTGTTTGGATGAAAAGGACTAGATCGTAGTATATATGAAATTAGTGAAATGTTTTACGGTTTTCGTTTGCTTAAATGACCAGTAATTAAGTATAAATTATAAATGCCGGATATCGAGAAAACGTTTGATATCAAACACGTGCTATTGATATGTTCTAGTGGCAAATTCAAAATACCCCGGTCATCGAGTGTAACAATATATTATAACTTACTAGTAACAAAAGACGGTGACAACTAAATGGTTACCGAATATCTAATGTTGCTTAGCAAATATTCACTTTCGAACGGTATTCCACGAGCGCTCATTGGATATGAGATGGTAGATGGTCCACAATAATTGTTTTAACAAAAACGCCCCCAGAATATCGAAGACTGAAATAATCTAAAAATAAAGACGCCCCCAAAAGTTACACGTACGCTTATCATATTTATAGAGCAAGGAATAATGGCTTTTAGTATCACCCAACTAGTGGACTAATGCAAATCCTGCATTTTGATTGGCTACGTTACTAGGGGACTATTAGTAATGGTCCTCGAGTAGCGAAATTGGCGCCATCGAGCGTGACGTTTTCTTTCGTTTTATTCCCAAATAAATATTTCTTCAACTCGCATTTGCTAACTTTATCATTACCTTTTCTGTCCGACTAGTTGGTTGATACTAAAACAATTAGACCCTTCGCCCTCAAGGGCCACGGGTCTAATTGTTAAATATACCATGTTGGCTTAGCGATTGAAATTTCTTGAATTACATTATCTAATGATCCAGTCAGTTTTAATAAATTACGCGTATTCGATATTACGGCACCAGTCTAATCTTTGTTTGCTACAACTGTCACGCAAACTTTCAAATTGGGAGAGAATAATTAGAGTCCATGCTTCTTGTAAAAATTCACTTACTATCGAATTTTTAAACTTAGATTTTTCCGGATTCGTAAATGTTTCCGGATCTACCAATTTTAGAGTATTTGGATTCGTTGGCGTTTACACTAACAGGGTATTTGGATCCTTAAGGGCTGGTTCACACTATTAAGCGACACAACGACATAACCGACAAAAGGACACAATGACATGACCACATAATCTCCGGCCCGGGTGTCGGGAATGTCAACATCGACATAAAGACATAAGGAAAAGATCAGTCTTTTTTCTTATGTCGTTATGTTCATGCTGTTATGTTGCTATTATGTCATTATGTAAAGATGCTCACTTTTCAAACATAACGATAGAAGTCCCTCTTATGTCGTTATGACGCTAGTTTGATCTAGGCCAAACCGTTTACACAGAACGATAACTCCGGGATCATTCATTATGAAATGCTTACCAAACTAAGCTGTTTGTTGCCTCGTTGGACAGTCCCTTACTTAACAAGGTGAAACGAAATGCCGCCAAGAAAGAAGGCTAGGGGTAGGGTGAGACGTTTTGAAATTTTCTTTCTTTCCGGCTTTCATGTTGTCTCACCCAAAACCGTCGAGGTCCTCAATGGTGCCATTGTCGAATACGATGAATTGTGGACGACTTTAACATTGTTTGCATCAATAATTTTTGTTTTCTCGGTAATATCAGTGGCATCACCCATTATAAAATTGGTTGCCTGCGGTACCTGTAACAGAATGAGGCAACGAGAGACCGCCATCAATGTAACTACTGGGTCCACCAGTTTTGCTTTACCGCAAACTCAAAAGATTGCAGGCGGAAAAATATCCAGATTCGAAAGAATTTAGGCGTTTACAGGACAAAATTCTCTGGATTTAAAGTTTCCATTTTAAATTCCGCCTTGAAAATCTCCGGAGACACGACCAAACCGGCGTTTTTATTTTGGATTCGTCCACTAGCCTGTGTGTAAACTGCAAAATTAATCCGGTACTGAAACCTTCCAGATTCGTCACAAATTCGTCTTAGTAATTCTTTCAACCTAGGCCAGGCCCGAATCGCCAAAAACTGTGAACATTACGCTCTCAGACAATCTCCAACGGTGAGATATTTCACACCGAACTTAGAGTCCTTTGATTAACCGACTGTCAAGCAACGCTGACTTCCAAAATAATATAATCCGTATTCCTTCTTTTTCCACTCCAAATGGCTACTAATAGGTTTACACTTTTATCAAAATGTTGACATGACTCCAGGGCTAGGAAAACTAATGTCCAGTTTTGGCCATGAGTTCTCGTCGATCCAAAATTTCCATGATAGATTTCAACAGAGAAAAACATAAACAATCATTCTTAAACGTAGCCAGTAAATCCGTTTTACCATTATAGAACTGGATGCCATGATGCCCTGAAACATACGACTCTAATTTTTGTTTCCAAGTGATCGTGGACATCCAGTAACTATTTTATTATGTTTTTATTATTTTAACAAGTGTGGCATAATCATTCAGAAACACTCCGGACTGCTTCTTGTTCAACACTTCTCTCTGGCGCAGGATTTGGTAAAAAAACCCAGAGTGAAATGAAGTTTAAAAGCGTTTCTTCACTTGCACTGGCCTTGGCCTCAGTTGCAATCGTTGGTACCATTCGTTATGCCAACGAAACCGTACAAGACATGATAAGATTTAGTGAGAGCACTAACTTTTATTCATCAACTCAGTTTTTCGCCTACAACTCGAGGCTTCACGATCATACAGCACAAAGAAGCACAACTCAAAAGCCATTCATTTACCTAACGGAAACAGAGCAGTGTCTCCCTGAAAACCTAGCTTCTTCTTCTGAGATTGGCGATCCCGAGACCTGTAACTGCGATGTGATTGTGCTAAGTTTCCTTGCCAAGTGCCAAGATAATCATCAATCACACATCACTTATTTGTTTGATCCGAACACCCTCTTTGCATCAGGACGAAATGTGCTCTTTTTTGCCGCATTGGACAGAAGACCAGGCTATCATTATTACATATTTTTGAACGACGACGCTATTCTCATGTACAACGAGTTTACACCCGCCAACATGAGTAAGATGTCGCCGTTCCGAGCTGTTGAAAAGTGGCTGCTAGATTACGAGCCAGCATTGGGTGTGTTGGATTATAAGCCCTATTTCGGGGCACGCAGTTTGATAAAGAAAAGGAGAGATTTATGTGGTATAAATGAATCATCTCTTGTTCTACCTACCGTGATGTTCGACGCCATCTTTAACGCTTTCCATCATAAAGCTGTTGAACATGTCCTTCCCTATCCAACGCAATACGAACGTGGCTGTATGTTTGCTATTAATAGAAACACCATGATAGCTGTCGAGGTCAAATTTGGTGGCCAAGTACTTCTGTTTTCTCCTGTCACAGCTGGCAATCCCAAACATCGAGAGTATGATAGGTCTACAAATCACTTCTGGGCAATAGTACGTAAATTTATAGCGAGGATTAAGCAAGATGCGCCACCAAGGCGTTATCTCGACAGTGAGTCGCGCTCGTTTTGTGCGAATGTAACTCGGCATCAGCCTATTTTTCCATACAGGCACTTGCTGAATGATGTTTGATCCTTTGTATTTTAGAGGTGAAACATTTCATTTATACCGATACTGAAATATTTAGAGGTTTAATAGTTCTAAAATTGAATACAGAAGTCACAGTATCATTCATACTTGTTTAATGGCTTAACGTGCGCAAAATAGAATCATTCTATGATAGGAAAATCATGGGTGGCTTTTGTCTCTAACACAGGTTTTTAATATTCGGTAAGTTATTCCAGAGTTAAGATTGGTAAATGCGAAAAGAAGAGTTTCTTGAATGATGTATTTTAATCAGAAATGAAAGATAAACTATCGCGACACTTTCTTCTCGCCACCTTAATCGTCGCGTTTGTGTCAGGGGATCTGGAGATGGGTGAAATAAGGTAAAATTAGCCAAAGAAGGTAAATAGTTCTTTTTGTTATTAATTTTGAGCTCACTCGGAGTGATCCTATCAGTAACATTTTATCATCTCACTCGGTAATACATTTTATAGAAGGAAACGTTTCCGTCATATTTTCATGTTGAATTGTCGAAGTCGTGTATTTTGGATCGAATATATAAGCACTTGGTAAGGTTTGACCGCAGAATTATGATCGTTTCAGTTTCGTTACCATAACACTATTGGTTTGCGTGTCGGTCACTGTTTGTACTGCTAATAATTTCAGTAGTTTCAGTAGAATAAACGTGCACAGGTCTCCGGATCCAGTGCTCTGGGTTCGAACCCTGAACGGGTTCATTGTGTTGGGTTCTTGGGCAAGACACTTTACTCTCACAGTGCCTCTCTCCTCCCGGGTGTACATATGGGTGGCAACGAATTTAGTTCAGCGGTAAACAGTGGGGGTGGGGAGGGGAGGCGTAATACTGCGATGGACTAGCATCTGATCTTGGAGAGAGAGAATTCTCCTGGTAGATTGATGCAACAGAAACCACGAAAAAGCTCCGTTGGTATGGAAAACTCGTCCCAACCCAAATTTTCAAATTGGGCGGTCAAAACGTTCTTTCATTAGTTGTGCTCCACAGCTCTAACTATCTTTAAATATATAAAAAAAATGATACAAAATTCCTTTCTAATTAGTACTCTCAAAATGTACTACAAGCGCATAGCTTTTGAAGTAGACAATCATTGTTTACTATTGATTGTGGAACATGTGAATTTGGAACATTGAAGAGCTTTCTCATCAAGTTCCGAATTGTGCTTGGTGTTGACAATACAAAAAGAAAAAAGACCTCCGAGAAAGACGTTCACCTGCTGGAACTATGGAGCCAGACATGTCTTAAGGTGGTGTCCTGCATATGGCAAAACATGTAACTAATGTCAGAGACCAAATCATTTCCAGAGTGTGGGCAGATTACGGAAAAAAGTCCGTGGACTGGGCGTAAAACAACAACAAGAAGAACATGATCTTGACTCAACCCTATTTGTAGGAGCTGTCACCACAGAAGTTCAGATCCAGAATGAGGAATGCTATGTGACAATGCCAGTGAAAGGGCAGTTGTCACAAAACTCAAGATAGACACTGGCTCTCAAGTGTACATCATGCCATTAAATCAAAGAACTAAAAAAGACAGTTGGAAGCAACCCACAGATAAATGCCTCCATCCATAAGCTAGTCAGTTACTCCAAAGACAAGCTAACAGTACTTAGCACTGCTAAACCGCCAATGAAATACAAGACAGATGTAGAACATGAGGTGACATTCCACGTAGTGGAACCAAATCAACCAGAATTATTGGGACTCACATCATCTCAAGATCTGAGTCTAATCAAAGTAGTTGTAATGGCTCAGACAGAAGAAAAGCAAACCGACCCAGACCAAGGTGAGGAACCTACAAAGTTGTGTGAAGAACAGAAATAGGAAATACCTCAAAAATATGCACAGGTATTCTATGGGTTGGGAAGTTTGGAGAAACCAGGGGAGAAACCACATTGAAGTAGACCCTACTGTAACACCTGTCACAAACCCACTCAGAACTATCCCAGCAGCTCCTCGAGACAGAGTGAATGCAGAATTAGATGACATGGTGTGAGTGAGTGAGTGAGTGAGTGAGTGAGTGGGAACTTTATTAAAGTGTCAAAAAACCTTATAGCCTGGAAATAATACACCATACTAATTAGGGGACACTGCTAAAAAACTATACTAATACTAATATTAATACAAAAAAAAAAAAAATTACTTGAAGGGCATTATGTGCAGCATAGGATGCAGCCCTTACAGCCGGTGTCCATTAAGCGAGTTATATCCCTTTTGCGAATATAGAAAATATGGAAAAGCGAGGAGTTGTTTGCAAGGTAGACGAACCCACAGATTGGGTAAACTCTATGGGCATTGTTGAAAGCCTAATAGTAGTCTGCGGATCTGTTTGGATCTAAGGCACTTCAACAAAGCAATAAAGCGGGAGCATTTTCAGCTGCCCACCATTAAAGACATCACTACACGGATGGAAAATTCAAAATGGTTCACCAAGCTAGATGCAAAGCGAGGATACTGGCAGATACCAGGGGCGTAGCGTGACATTTTGAAGGAGTACACACAAGAAGAAAATTTCGAGCGCCGGAGGCGCTCCAAGCTAAGGGGGTCAGGGGGCATGTTTCCCTAGAAAATGTTGAAATCTGGGGTCTTGGAAATGCCATTTCCTGCAATTGTAGTGAAACTAAATTAAAAAGAAACAACATAACATTTATCTTATGGACTGAAAATGATGAAGGACTAACTTCCCTTCAGCATCCGTACTATGTTTAGACGTCTTGTTGATCACGTCAAAGTTTTTTCTTTTATTTTCACTACACTATTACGGCAAGGCAATGCAAGGAAAGGCGAGGCGAGGCGAGGCGGGCGGGGGGGGGGGGGGGCGCAGAACAGGCAGAGCAGGGCAGAGCAGGGCAGAGCAAGGCAGGGTAGGGCAGGGCACTGCAAGGCAACGCAGGGCAGAGCAGGGCAGGGTAAGGCAAGGCAAGGCAAGGCAAAGCAAGAGAAGAGAAGAGAAGAGAAGAGAAGAGAAGAGAAGAGAAGAGAAGAGAAGAGAGGACAAGGGAAGAGCAGAGAAGAGAAGAGAAGAGAAGAGAAGGGTAGGGAAGAGAAGAGAAGAGAAGAGAAGAGAAGAGAAAATAACGCCTTTATTTATCGAGGGTTAACACATAATATAATAGTACACATTCACTAACAAACTGATGAGAAAGGAGTAGAAAGACTCCTTGCAACAGTCAATTATCTGGTCAAACTCATTTCAAATTTGGCAACCGTCACTGAACCTATCTGCGGTCTATTACCAAAGGACATTAAGTTTCGATGGTCACATGAGCACGATAAAGCACTTAAATCATTTTTAAATCTTAAGGCATTTGGAGGGGATAAAGACGGACTACCGAATATATTACGTTGGTAGCCAGTCTTGCTAATCTAAGGACTCTAAAGTTTGGGTTGAAATATCTCACAGCAGGTAATCGTCTGAAAGAGGAATTCTGCTGGTGTTTTTGGCAATGTGGGCCTGTCTTAGGTTGGAATAATTAAATTTGCTGTTAAGTAATTTTGCACAAGAAGTATGGACACTTACAATTCCCTTTCAATTTGAAAGGTTTTCTGACAGTTCTAGCAAACAAAGATTAAACTCATGTCGTGATATGAAATAAGCGTAACGTATCAAAAGCCCAATACCTGCTAAGCAACATTAAAGCATGTAGTGTGTAAATTATTGCTATACTCGCTGTGGAGTATTTTGCATTTGCCACAAAAAATATCAAAGTCTTTATGGGGTTCAGCTGTTTATTTTTTATATCTTTATTCACGAGTAGTAGGCTACCACAGTAACGATACAGCCTGTTAAAAACACCCTTAATTTTAAAGCACTAACTTCACCAGGACTCGAGCCAGGACTCGAGCAAGGACCCGAGCCAGAACTCAAGCTTGGATTGAAGCCAGGACACGAGCTAGGACTCGAGCTTGGACTCGAGCCAGGACTTGAGCCAAGTAAGATTCTAGCCAGGACTTGAACTTCGACTCAAGCCAGGCTCGGGGACTTGAGCTTAGACTCGAGCCAGGACTTGAGCCAAGAATCAGGCGTGGACGTGGGCTTGGACTCGGGAAAACCTTACATAACAAGGGCCGGACCCAGATTAGACATTTCAAGAAATTTATGTAAAAGTAACAATGGCCGAGACCAGGTTAGCTCAATATGTACGGTTAAAACGTGTTCCGGTTTGCTTGCGGTTCAATAGCACCACTCAGCTTTGCTATCGGTTAGTTTCACCCCGGTTTGCTTGCGGTTTATTCCACTCGGGTTTGCTCGTGGTTAGCTTCAGTTTCGCGGATTGCACAACACGTAGTAAAAATCAAAATAGTAAAACTTGAAGAACACCCAGTTCGAGAACCAGCTCGAGTACCGGCTCGAGTGCTAGTTTGAGTCCTAGCTCAAATCCCAGCTTGATCGGGTCCCGGCTCTTGTCCTCGCTCGTGTTCTCGATCAAGTCCTGGCCAGCTTAAAGGATCAGCTCAGTCACGGTTTGCGCATATTGAAAAGTTTAGCCTCAATTTTTAATATTCGTCGTCGTCGTGTGCTCAAAAGTAACTAAAAATACCGTGACTAAGCCCCTATAAGTCCAAGCAAGAATCCAGGGTCAAGTCCTCACTCGGCGAAATCCTAGCTCGAGGCCTTTCTCAAGTCCATACCAACTTTAGTCTACTCTTTACTCTTTACTCTTTACTCTTTACTCTTTACTCTTTACTCTTTACTCTTTACTCTTTACTCTTTACTCTTTACTCTTTACTCTTTACTCTTTACTCTTTACTCTTTACTCTTTACTCTTTACTCTTTACTCTTTACTCTTTACTCTTTACTCTTTACTCTTTACTCTTTACTCTTTACTCTTTACTCTTTACTCTTTACTCTTTACTCTTTACTCTTTACTCTTTACTCTTTACTCTTTACTCTTTACTCTTTACTCTTTACTCTTTACTCTTTACTCTTTACTCTTTACTCTTTACTCTTTACTCTTTACTCTTTACTCTTTACTCTTTACTCTTTACTCTTTACTCTTTACTCTTTACTCTTTACTCTTTACTCTTTACTCTTTACTCTTTACTCTTTACTCTTTACTCTTTACTCTTTACTCTTTACTCTTTACTCTTTACTCTTTACTCTTTACTCTTTACTCTTTACTCTTTACTCTTTACTCTTTACTCTTTACTCTTTACTCTTTACTCTTTACTCTTTACTCTTTACTCTTTACTCTTTACTCTTTACTCTTTACTCTTTACTCTTTACTCTTTACTCTTTACTCTTTACTCTTTACTCTTTACTCTTTACTCTTTACTCTTTACTCTTTACTCTTTACTCTTTACTCTTTACTCTTTACTCTTTACTCTTTACTCTTTACTCTTTACTCTTTACTCTTTCATTTCGTGACCGTGGCATTTCGTGACCGGATTTCTGAGGAATAGTAGCATGTGAGCACAAAATATTTTGCCTGAATATTACTTTTTAAAATAAAAGCAACAGTTTCAAACAAATATGAAGTTAAACGTGTAAACTCGGCATGTTATAGCACGAAAGTCTCCCGTAGCAAAGGGAAGCGTTTTTCCTGTAGTTTAAAAGATATAAATTTATTACTGTAACGTTGATTTATTCATGTTTTTTTTCGTAGTGTTGATCAATGTTAAGGTTGCTGTTTGTGTAGATAACGACTGAATTTGGCAAGAGTTTGGCAGATCATGCCTGAGTGTATTGGCGATACCTCGCAGAAGGTCCAGCATTACAGGCTTTTTCACACTGAGGGAAATACACTGAAAACAACACTAAGACAGAGGAATAAAAGAGGTTGAGACTGCGATTTATTTTCATAGTTGGTTAAAGTAAAAAAGACTACGATTTTGAATAGAAAGTTAAGTCAAATTTTGACAGGTGCAAATCTGCAACATCTTTCCGGGAAACAGAAGTTTCTAGCCTCCCGTATATTCCGCAGTCCATAATCTTATTGCAAGGCGACGGCAACGTTACCCACTCAAGAAAGCGATAAGGAAGGCACAAAAGGCGAGATTTACATTGCTCCAGCGGCGTCGACAAAACCAGGATCGGACCGGACCGGACCGGACCGGACCGGATCACGGATCGGATCACGGACCGGATCACGGATCGGATCACGGATCGGATCACGGATCGGATCGCGGATCGGATCACGGATCGGATCACAGAAAAAAAAAAAAACGTTTTAAAGAAAAAAAAAATCGAATCGTTTATAAGATAATAATAAATAAAAAATAAAAGTGGAAAACTAAAATATTTTGAATAAAAATAAGAATCCCGAATTTGACGCAATGACATGTTAATTAAAGAGAATGACAAGAGGTCATTTAAAAAGCCACATAAGCGCCTGATTTACGACGAATTTAAATTGTAATGAACAGGCAGATGTAGTGATATTTGATCGTTAGCTGGCTTGAAACTTACGTGAACCTCCCATTCTCGTTTTTGAAATTGTTGTTAGTATCAGTAGCTAATTCTCGGCTACTTTTTCGTGTCAAATGTGAACGTTACAGTTAGCGTTACAGTTAATGAGAAAGCTTACGTACGAAAGCTTAAGGACATGACTTGCTTTAAAGGAGCTACGTCACGATTTGCGCATCTTGAAAAAACTAGCCTAGTTTTTCAAGTTCGTCATTTGTAGTCCTCGTTAATCTTTGCCATCCTTAACGATCCTCATTCCGTTTTGATTTGTTCTTGCCTCTTAAGTGCTTTCTATCCTAGAACACGATCATTTTAAGGTTTTATTCCATATAAAGGCAACTCTTTACGACCCTAAAAATGACTTCAAAAATCGTGACGTAACTCCTAAAATGTTGTCTATTCTCGGGTTGCGTTATCGTTCACACTATCGATGTTATTCCTATATTTTTTTGTAAAACAGCTATATTTCCTTGAAATACAAATGGTCTGTTTCCTTTTATTCCAGTACGAAATATCGTATTCCAAACTCACATCTTGTAAAAGTATAGACTTGTCTCAGAAACGGAAATTGTTTGAAATCATCAGGTGTTTAATATTATTAGTGTTTTTAGTTTTTGTGTTTCGATTCATACGTTCGTCCTATTATTACCATGCTGACGCGTTTTATGACAGTTTACCTTTGATGCAAGCGAATATACGAAATATCATTTATCTGAACTGCGGAGAAAGATATGAAGACATGATTGATCATCGCAATCAAAACCCAACAGCCTGAAAAAAATTCATCTGTGACCAGCTCCCAGTTGGCTTGATATTATAAAAGAATAAAGGAATATCACACCTGAATTAAATAAAACGTTCTGCTCACAGTAGTCACTCTAGTGTAATTTGCTCAACAAACTTTTGAATTTTGAATCTTGAATTTTGAGTTTTTTTTTCCTTGATCCGATCCGTGATCCGATCCGTGATCCGGTCCGATCCGATCCAGGTTTTGTCGACGCGCTCCAGAATAAATATTTTCGTTAATATGAGTTAGTTTCGTTTCTCTCCTTCTGTGACACAAAAGCACTTGGTTTATTATTCAGGTAGAGCCTTTACTTGTTTGAATTAATACTGTTTAGGTAAACAGTTAATGGCCTCCAAATCACAATTGTGAAGTTTTAGAGTTGGTGGAGTTTTATGAGCAAACTCATTACGACTGTTATTTTGGTTGATTTGAAAGTTATCGGTGGTTTTAAGCTGTTTGTTTACTTTTCCTTTCTTTCTTTTAAGACCAAGTTATACTTTGCATAATTATGCCACTACTTTGTCAAGGTGCATTGTTGCAAATCATTTTATACGGTATATGTGCTATGCCGTAATTATGTTGATTGTATTCGAGGTGTAATAACGTGACAATGTGATAACGAACTCAGTTGAACTGGATTCGTTATTAAAAAGTTTGGAATTTTGCGGTCGTCCCGCCTGCTAGCGGAAAGCGGCGTTATTTTTTACGGCATTTTAACTATTTCAGTTCTACTGATAAGAAAACGCAGTCGTTTCGAATTATTTCTCGATCTTTCTGTAAATAAAGCATTAACAATAAGACCATGCAAACCAATCACTAAGTTTCCGAGCCAAGTGCCAAGAAAACAATCAATTACACATCACTTATTTGTTTGATCCGAACACCCTCTTTGCATCAGGACGAAATGTTCTATTTTTTGCCGCAGTGGATAGAAAACCAGGATATCATTATTATATGTTCATAAACGATGACACTATTCTCGAGTACAACGAGTTCACACCAACCAACATGATTACGATCTAAGATGTCGCCGTTCCGAACTGTGGAAAAGTAGCTGCTAGATTACGAGCCAGCAGTGGGTGTGTTGGATTACAAGGCCTATTTCGGGGCAAGCAGTTTGATAAAGAAAAGGAGAGATTTATGTGGTATAAATGAATCATCTCTTGTCCTTCCTACTGTGATGTTCGACGGCCTCTTTTACGCTTTCCACCGTAAAGCTGTTGAACATGTCCTTCCGTATCCAACGCAATACGAACGCGGGTGCATGTCTTCCTGTAACAGAAACACTATGATAGCTGTCGATGTCAAATTTGGCGGTCAAGCACTTCTGTTTTCTTCTGTCACAGCTGGCAATCCCAAACATCGAGAGTATGATAGGTCTACAAATAATTTCAAGACAACATTGCGTGAAATTTGTAGCCTTCGTTTTGTGTGAATATAACTCGGCACCAGCCTATAATTCCACACAGGCACTTGCTGAATGATGTTTGGTCCTGTTTGTTCTAGATCTCAAGTTGAAACTACCGAAACTGAAATATTCCTATCATTTTTAACAGATCTGAGATTGAATTCTGAAGTCACAGTTACAGCCATTCCGGCGGGCGGCACACTTGTTTAATGGCTTTAAGTGCGTAAAATAAAATAGAGGAAAGTCTTGGACGGCTTTTGTCTGTGGAAAAAGTTGAATGAGGTTTAACTGGAGTGTCCGCAGGCAAAAGTTCTCTATTTTACTATACGCACGTAAAACCATTAAAATTCACGTTTGTTGACGCGTCTAAAAAAACGCGACAGTGGAAATAGCTAAAAGGGAAATTGACTTGACGGTATTTTAGGACAAGGTTTCCTGAAAAATAAGAGCTCCCTTTCAAACATTTATTTTAGCTCAATGAAAACTTCGCTTCTCAAAATAACAATAAAGTCGTTATTCCACCGGTCAGTTAAGTAATGAATTCATTCATTAACGAGCACGACACACTACTCGCAAAATGATTTCAGTCGATCTTGTTCGTCTAATGCCGGCTGGTAAACAAATCAAACGTCTGGAAATATATTATATAGTACTCCAGTTTTTAATATTATTATTATTACTATTTTAATATTATCAAGTGTGAAATTAGGAGTTCGCTGAATTATGTATTTTAATCAGAAAGGGATCATAAAATTTTGCGACAGCCAATTCTTGCGTCGATCGCCAGTATTAATCGTCGCGTTTGTAGATAAGCGAGAATAAGATAAAATTAGCCGAAGAAGGTAAAGGGTAAAGAGAAAATATTAAATATTAAAGGACGACACTCAACCGCTCAATCAATATTCAATATTATCATTATTCAATCACTCAATATTAAAGGCTAAGAATTAGCCGAAGAAGGTAAAGAATAAAGAGTAAAGGTAAGGAGTCTTTTTGTTATTAATTTTGAGTAGAAAGGAAACGTTTTAGTCAGATTCTCATGTTGAATTGTCGAAGTCGCGTATTTTGGTTCGTATATTTGTGCACTTGGCAAGGTTTGACCGCGGAATTACAATCGTTTCAGTTTCGTTACCATAACACTATTGGTTTGCGTGTCGGTCAGTGTTTGTACGACTAATAATTTCATTAGAATAAACGCGCGCAGGTCTTCGGATCCAGGGCTCTGTGTTTGAGCCACAGCCGGGTACATTGTTTTGTGTCGCACAGTGCCTCTCTCCCCCCCGGATGTATAAATGGGTGCTGGCGAATATAATTCAGCGGTAAACGGCTACTAGCGACGTACGACGACTAGCATGTGATCTTGGACAAGAGATAATCAAGATAAGAGAGTGAATCCCCCATATAGGTCTTGTACATAAGGTCGCGCGATGCGTGGACAACCCAAGCGATTTTCTCGAAACTACCAGAGACGAAATGGCGGGAAATGCAAACAATAATTTTATAAGTTTTGATTTTCAAAAGACGTTTCATAGCACAGATGTTTCTGCACCCTCAGCCGTCTTTACGTTCGGCTGGGCTTTCGTTTGCTTTGTCAGTGCTCGTTTGGCTGTTCATTGTTTTGTCGTTCAGTCAGTTTTAGGAAGTTTAACAAGCAAACCAAAACGGCAACAAGCCTGGCCCTCTCTTGAATCAGATTTTGTCAGAATTTAGTTATTCTTCAGGCCTGGTTTCCTTTGTGACGCAAATCCTTGGAAGAATTCATGACCAACTAATAATTTTGCAGTTCTCTAAAACTCTTAAATAGCAAACAAGGCAAAAGTAGCTTAAAAATTTTATTATAAATTTAAAAGGTTATAGCTACATAAAAGTGAATCAATACAATAAATTAAAGTACAAATGAAGTATGAGTTTAACGCTTGCTGTAATATTCGCTTTCTGTAACACAACTACATCTTCTTTAACTCTATGATGTCTGACAACTTAACTTCAAGTGAACCAAATAAAGGTTACTAAGTTATTCAATCCTTTTTTAGTTTCAATACATCTTAATACAATTTAACTATCATGGTAATTGTTGCTTCTAAATCTTGTTTCAATAAAGAATCAGTAAGAAGTACTGTTTTACAAACAGTAAAAGGCATAATAATTTACGTTCGTAAATACGAGAAATGAGTTTGTCGACGTTGTTCTTTCGTACTCGAAAATAAATGCTTACACGTTGAAATTCTTAGTTTCTTAGTCAATTAAAAATCCCGAATTGGTAATAATTTCTATTTAAATTGTATAAACATTTCCTTCTACTGTTTGTTGCTAACTCGCCTAATATGCTTTGTTTTAATCCTTCTCTTAAACTGAAGCGTTATAAAATATCTACAATATTAATGTGAACCTTATATGAACTTTACAAGTCGAAACGCCCGTGCGTTTTACTTTCTGCCATCTTGGTTTTCGTAAATCATCCGGGACACCTGGCTTCTGTTCTCAGCAAAACTTGTGGCAGATCATTTCCCCGCCAAGACAGAAACAGAAATAGCAGCGGTCGGAGTAACTATCCAAAGGCTGTTGGGGAAAGAGAAAAGACTGTTTTGTCAGTGTGAATTGAATTGGACTAAAATAGCGAGTAAAACAAACTGCAACGCTTTGAAAAGAAGTGCGATGACTTTCTTGATGTCGTTCTTTATCTCCGCAGTACCACAATCAAGGGATTTATTGATTTCATAAGCCACCCTCTCGGATAAATTACCGTAAACTTCCGAAAGTAATGGCCCTAATTACTGTTGGAATTAGCAGCATTTGGCGCTCGTTACTTTCGTGGGGTCTGGAGTTTCTTATTTTGGGCAGAAAAAAAGCATGACATTACGTTGATACAACTGAGCTGGTTCCTTTTAGGAAATACAAGATAAATTCGTAAAAACAGTTCTTGAAACATGAAATACAGTTCTTCATTCCAGATTAAATCTATGTTGCTACCACATGGGCGGGTTCTTCATGACTAGACCGTGTTCTCAGTGGTCAGCACGAAAGCTAGTAAGATACCGTAAACTGTTTCTACTTCATGACGCACTGCTATGTTAGTCTGAAAGGGATGGAGGTTCGCTACTTTCGGGTGGTGGTGGGGGGAGGGGGGGAGGGGGGGGTCAGTACTTTCGAAAGTTTAAGATAATCGCCTTGATACTTGCATCTTTTCAGCATGATAAACATGCATTTTTCTAGTTTTCTTCTTCAGTCAAGACATGCGGGCTTTCGAAGAACTTTCACCTGATCATATTTTCCCAAGGGCTAGTTTTACGCTAGTCTCCTCCTCAGCCGTTTTCTGAGATGTCACGCAACGCTTCTACCCATTTGGGGGAGCGTTGCGTTGCGTGACAGTCCCAAATAACGGCTGCGGATGAGAATACATGTAGTTTTATTCCAGTAGAATGAACCTGCCTACCTTGTATTCCTTTCCTTTGTAAAAACAGGTGCACCTAGCAGAGTCGATACATTTTCCGTTCTTATCCAACACTTGTCCTTTCGGGCAGAAACAGCCTTCGGTGCACGATTGACACTTGAATCCTTGTCTGGAACAAGTCGAGTCGCAACTACAACTTTTGTAAACCTTTCCTGTCCCGTCACATTGGTCCTCTGGTGGCACAATGGCACGAAAAATGTACAATCAGTTTAATAAAAAACGATGTGACGTAACAGAGTTCCTCTCCCATATATACGCTTCATTCCCAAGGTAATACTTCTCAAGTTATTTTTAGACATGGTACACAGTTCTCGCGCGGTAATGTTAAAAAGCAAGTTGCGAAGATGTTTTCGTGGAGCTTGAAAATGCGTGGAAAGCCGCTCGAGATGTTCATGTGGGAAAGAGAATTTGATTTCTCTAGACCGTCCTTTCGAAACAGAGAGTGATCTAAAACTAACGTGAGAGGGATTACCTTGGAAATATGACCTGTATGGGTGATTAACTCGATACCCCTTTGTAAACTGGGAAAGCGAAGTAGTCACTTTTAGAATTTGTCCAACAAATTATTATTTTTTACTCTACCACGCAGACTAAAGTTCGAAATCAATGTTATGGTGAAATTTACAGGGGCGGATCCAGGATTTTTCTCAGGAGGGGTGCATCACTAAGAATGGCGTAACTGGCTGGTGAGGTAAACAAATTTTAAAAGCAAATACGGATAGGAAGGCTTCATCTCAGGGGTGGGAGGGGGGTGGGGGAGAGGGCTGCTCTGGGCTTAAGGCCCATTTCTCGTTGTCTAAATCTGGCCTATATCATATCCATCTGTTTTTGGCTACCTTTGCCTGCCTTGCACTTTCGTTAGATTTGAAGGCAACTGTGCGCATCGCAAAAGACAGACAGCATTACGATAACGTTGCATTTATACTCAGTTTAAAAGAGTTCAACACGCAAAGCCGCAATCAGTAATTAAATTCTTCTAACTTGTCCCCATAAAGCTGTTTGGGGGAATCAGTTACAATATCAAGACAACTACATTAGGTGTGATGAGTTCGTTAACGAACTGGTTGTAAACGAACAGTTTTCAGAAACGATGACGGCGCTAGGAGGAAAATGACCACACACAAGGAAGAAAGTAGGGAGTTCAAGCCCCCGTCCCCAAGTATCCGAGTATTTTTGAATCCGCAACTTTTCTTTCCAGATACGGCTTCCGTCCTCACGCATCCGGCGAATTCGGCAGCGAATCCGGATATTTTTGCTACGTGTGGACAGGCAAATTCGATTTGAATACGTTACGTGTGGACAGGGAAATTTTTGAATACGGAAAGAAAAAGTCGCGGATTCAAAAATATCCGGATTCGTGTGGACGGGGCCTAAGAAGGCTACGTACGACGGCAACGGCACCGTTGCTAAACAAAAGGTTTTATGTACGGAAAAATGACTGTGTACGTGCGTTTTAAATCATTGTACATTTCTTTGCCTTCCTCTGCAAAACAACAACGTGAAATGACCAAATTCTGCGTAGCTCTCATGCGTTGCGGCAGGAGCAAAGTCGATGAGCAAAGAACGTGAACCACGACGGCTAATTTTCTTAGTTTTTACGTGAAATTTATCGCTGTGTCCCAGATTCAGTTTTGTGATAGTTTTGACAGTGATAAACAAAGTAAATGACTTCAGAGCATCGCGAGATTCGTAGACAAAATATCAAATCATTTTTTAATCGACGCTGTCCTTGGCGTCGCCGTCGTCGTTATTTAAGCTCCCTGGTAAGTTAAGCCAAAAAATTAAAACAAAAGCATGATAGCTAACAAAGAAAGGCCAGTATTCAATGAAACTTTTACCTTTGCAAATCGGGCAGCACTGTCCTTTAAGAGTAATCACATCCCCTGACTTCCCTTTACAATCAGGTTTTGGACAGGAGGGTGGTGAGCAGGTAATGTTACCCTCCTAAAACAAGCAAAGATAGACATACCCGGTAAGTACTCGAGCCAATGTGAAGCTAAAGAGCTTTAGTCTGTTAACAGGCCCCTTTGGGCGACAAATAATCGGCGACCGGAACGAGTTGAGTGCGGTCTTGGACGGAAGATCTCGCTACGAGCTCTTCCTGTCCAGACTGCGTTTGACTTCATATTCAGCCAATAGTCTGCCAGGGTAATGTTGATAATGCTGCACAAGTTTTCCTTTTCAACGCAAATGTGCAACCATTCAAATGAATGCTAATGAACAGTACTGTTACGCAAAGCTATTTATTATACTATACAAGGTGATTTTAATTTTCACGTCGGTGGGTGAAAGCCTACTTTGTGACCAATCAGTACTAATGCGCAGTAATTTTACTCGGTTCTATCCGAACATTTAAGTTTCAACCTCATAAAATCCATGCCTAGCGTTTATCTATTCTGATATTGAGCAGAATTCTGATACCGTGTGCACCGTTTCTTTTTCAATTATTTTACAAAATGAAATTTGACTTGATTTCAATTTTAAACTTGGGCGTCCTTATAAGTGAAAATGAAACCTACCGAACACTTGCAGGTCTGGCAGCTATCGTTTCCTGATTTCCATGTTTCGCCGTGCAGATAGCTTCGACCGTTGTCTTTGCAAACTTGACAGATGTGAGTGCAAATCACTTGTCCCCACTGTCAACAAGAAAACAAAGTGAGAACGGATTTAAACTAGCAAAATAATGCTCATTTTAATACACTCCTGAGCGAAGAAATTAAAGCGTCTTGCCAAAGAACAAACACAATTATCCCGACCAAAACTGTATCGTTTATGGGTGTCAATCTAAAACGCATTCATTATAAATGATAGTAGAAAAACGAGACAGAGTCGGCACATTCAAGGGTATACTTATATTTATAACCCACCCATTAATCTTGGTGCGATTTTATTGGTTACTTTACGTCACGTGGTGAAAACTCACGGGACAGTTATCACGCAATAACCCCCTCCTGCGTCGATATTTGTCCTCCGATTGCTTCCGTCGAAAAGAAACACAGTCAGCACAAGAGTTTCAAATATTCCTTTCTCTTATTTTACATGGAAGGAAACTAAACTCGTTTAGTTGAGTCTAGCGATAGTGATATTAAATAGCTGGTCGCAAATGCTGTTCCGGAAAGTACATCAAGTTTTTGAGTTTTTGATCTAAGGGGCATTACGAGAGTTAATTTCTCATGACAGCTGGTCAAGTTTTGGTCCAATCACAGTGGAAATAAAGTTAGTTAAACCAACCAAATGTACTTGCTTGCTTACGTCAATCACGCGCATTCGCCATCAGATCACCACTGGCTTTTTACCATGTTTACGAGCGGTTTAATTGTGATATGAAAGTTAATGGGAGGGTTATAAAATAAATAAACCCCTTTCTGGCTCGATGGTATCTCGGTTGATAATGTCCTTGGCTGAGAGATTGTCCTCAAAATTTCACATTTGCTCTCGAAGCTTCGCTTCTCGGCCAAATATTCTATTTTCGGACAATCTCTCAGCCACGGACATTATCAGCCGACATACCAGCCGCCTGAAGAGGTTTATTGACTAAATGCTGCCCTCCTCCAGTGATCCGGCAAATTTTCAGCGAGTTTGTAACACATGAAATTGTTATACACGTAATTGTTTTCTTTGGGAGAAACTTTAAGACAAACCATCTGTTAAAAAGCCAGAGGAAGAAAGGTTATTGTTTACAGCCGATATAAATTAACCGAAGGCTACGCTTTGTCCACAATTAATTGAGCCTTGCTCTTGGAGGTAGTTGAGGAAGTTTGTTTATAAATTTTGACCTTCCGACTTGTCCTTAGCCAATGCGAAATCACTCATTCTTTGCAAGTATAGGAAAAGTTCTCACTGCTTGTTCCGGCTTTGATTGACCAACAAGTGTCGTTGGAATCCGCTCGTAAACAACAGCCAAAACAAACCGCAAAGTGGTATTGTGCTCAATTCACAGCTTTAGCTACATTACTTTAGCTTTGTTAATTGCGCCATCCTGTACACTTAATGCGCGTGCTCACCTTACACTGACACAAGGTACACTTGTCCTTTGTCCAGCGGTTTCCGTCTTCGTACCTGAACCCGTCCATGACGCAATCCTTTGTCCCCACGACATCTGAACATTCACACTACAGTGGAAGGGACAATTCAAGTTCACTGATCAGAACATTTACCAGGTAAATCAAGAACTCAACAATTAAAGAACTGTTCACGTCCTCTAGTAAGTAAGCAAAACCTTTTTTTAAACACGATAAAGATTTCAGCTTTGCAGCTCATGGGGTTGTGTAAAAATAGATAAGTGAAAAAAATGGATGAGGCGAAAGCATGAGACACAGCGAAAACTGATAAAGGACAGGTGCTTTAATTTCTACGTTGGCGTTTTATAATAGCTTTTGTCGCAGTCATCAGCGGTTTGACATACAAACGAGGCGAGAGGCAGGGTCACTTTTCTGCTTTGTATTGTCCTTTCGCCTCTTTCGCATGTCTTTTCCAACTAAACAGTATTTGACCGCAGGCGCACCTTCAATAACAGCTGTTTTCCTTCGAGGTCTCAGTGGCGATAAACATTGAATTCAGTTCTAACAAGAGAAGATCAAGGCAATTCACCTTGATCTTCTCTTGGTTTAAAATTAAGAATCATTGTTTTCTCAAAAGAAAACAGGTGCTGAGATTGTTAAAATCAGGAAAAGAACACATCGGCATGGCAGGTTGAGGATATAGCTAGTATGAAGGAGTGTATCGGTTAGTAAGCTGTGTTTTTCATTCACCATTGCCTCACCTTTGCTGTTGTTGGACAATCGCGTAAAGTATTTCCCAAAATAAACTTAACGTCTTGAAGATCCCCCTACAAACAGTTGTAAAGAGCTGTCATTGTTCACAATCCAAAGATAGCAACAAACCCATTTCGTTAAATTTCAGACCCACTGAACCCAAAAGAAGAAGAAATAAAGAGGTTGACGTCACTGAAACGTTGCCATTGGTTAGTTGTTCCGACAGACATTAACACTTAGTTGGGTTTATAACCATTCCCCTTTATTAACCATACTCAGGAGAAAGTAAATTTAAAGAATTAATGAGAAAAGTTAGACAAATAAGGTCTAAACTTATTTGCATAAGTAATTTTCATGAATGCACAGTATCTTTATGAATGCACAATATCTTTTGGTTATTTCTGAATAAATAACGATTAAAATATTGATACGAATTAACAGATCACTCATATATTTTACGGGCGAGAAAATAACGTAACTGTACGCATTAGGCTTAAATTAATGACAAATTTACCTGTTCTTAGCTAATCACAATGAAATAATTTTCTCAGTCATATAATAAATGGGACAAACATCCTGCAAACATTAACTTCTTTTGGGGGTGAATAAACTTGAAAAAAAGAGTAAATGAAGAAAGCTCCTTCGAACTTTTCTTGGGTCCCGTTCAAACTACGCCGGAGGAACTTGAAAACGCAGCTTCATTTCTACCGTTACAGGTAGGACGTACCGTCCACACTAATCCGTCACAAAAACGAAGCTTTTCGAAAACGCTCTTCAAACTGGAGGAATTTGTAAACGCCGGCTTTGCGTTTTACTGTGGACGGAAAACATTTCGAAAACGAAGCTTTTCGTTTACGTCGACAATATGATAATTATGATAATTATGCACGTGTTTTACTCAAACACAAATGCAAAATGACCGGTGATTGTCGCGTTTTTAAATTCCTCCGGCGTAGTGTGGACGGAAAACAGTTGATGCGTTTTCAGAGTGAAACCTCCGTTTTCAAATTTCTCCAGCGTAGTGTGGACGGGATGTTACTCACCTTACTCGTTATTTATGTAAAAACGTTAGTCTTCTGTATACTAGCTTACCTTAAACCTACTGGTGATAACACCAGTATTTTCCAAATACACTTCGAAGATCTGAGCAAGTCGAAGCTGGGCGTTTTGAGGATAGGCAACAATCTGCTGCTTGAATGGATGCACGCTGACCATTTCGTCATCTACGAATATCCTCAGCATCGACTGACTGTCCTGTACTCGGACCGCTACCTTGTGCCATTTTGTGAGGTCCAAAGATGTTTTACTGGTACCTTTGAATGGCGCTAACCGCCCGCCTGGGACTTGAAGTGAGACAGTGATATCAAGACCTTTTCCTCCATTCTTGCCACTGAAATACCAAAAATGAAAAAAAGTTTTAGATTAGAAATAACGACTTCCTTATTAATTTGGATTCTCTACATTTTCATCACCTCTCTATGTGACAATGTATTGGTTATGTAAAGAGAAAACATATGTTTATCACTCAAAAGAAACTGATATAATTTCTTTCTGTCTTGTGGGAAAATTTTCTGTCGAATTTGTATTAAAAATCTAAAAATTATTTTAAAAAGAAAACATGGCCAAGCAAGGAAAGAAAAAGGGTAGAAAAAAATCCATTATAAAAAGTTAAAAAGAGGGTGAAAATAGTCTTGCATGTGATAGCCTACCAAAACACGAAAGCCCTCTCCACTCGCCTCGCTTGTCTCGCGTGTCTCTCTCGCGGCTTCGTCGCTCGCGTCGCCGGCCAAAACACGAGAACCTGCTCGCAGGCTATGCATATGCGTGAGGAAATGACAGATTTTTCCGTCTTATACCAAATGAGCTTAGAATGTATCGAACGGAAATACTAATCTATCTTGAGGTTGAAATTACACAAACGTCACAAATTTTAAAGTTAACACAAAACTCACGAGACGACAAACTTGAAATACAGATCATGTCCGCCTTGTGAAGAAATAGAAACAATAGGGTTGTCGTATCTTCTGAGAAGATCGAGCTTGACGTAGGCCGAGACGATGAAATCATGGCTGTTGTGGATCATTTTATCTGCCTGTTCAAACGCCTGCTGACTTGCTATGAGATCAGTCGTAGACGTGGTAAATTGATATGCGGCACTTTGGTCGTTTTGTCCTGTGGTTTTTGTGACCCCGGCGAATGCTTTGTCACCAAGCCCAACTGCTTTGAAAAGATCGACTTCTTTTGCCAGATCTGAAAAGAATTAAATAACACGTTTGAAAGCACGCAAACAGACAAAAAGAAGTGGAAAGTATCAATAAAAATAGGTGCGACATTCTAGAAAGCTTTCAAGAATGACCCAGTATCAGCGGCTAGCGCTGTCGATGTTTCAGTCCGTTTCAACGTTGAATCGAAACGTAAGTTGAAAGAAGAGTCACAAACGTTTTTATGCATGTGCCTTTCAACTTGTCCTCTAAACAATTACTAGGTAGACACGACCACTAAAACTCAATGATTTTTATCTGAAGTATAAATAGCTGTCGTTTAATTTATTTAGTTTGAACTAACATCTTTCAAATAAACAATGAAAGCATATCCATGGAAGTAAACAGCTTAAGCAAAGCAACGATGCTAAAGATACGATTCAAATCGAAGCTGAATTTTGCTAAAAAATATTAGGAGGATGTACCATTGGCCGACATAACTATCAGCAACGGACCAAGATATGATATGACCATACAGAATTATTGACCTCTCGCAACTGATTCAAATACTGTAATTTATAAACCTTCTCTCGATTGTTGCCTCGCCAAAACGTGCTAACAGGCTCCTAAAACGGTTTTCTTTACATTATTCCAAGGGTAAGTAGGGCTGAAACAGTTGTCCTAGAATACTACAGGATTGCTGAAAGTTGGGTTAACTTCGCATAGCCTGTAGCATAGCTTTTCTATCAAATATTTGAAGGCATTCCACACTTTTTGTCCCGTGTCATAATAACACAGTGTTACGAGAAAGATATTCAATCATGTACTATTAAATAATATTGTGCTTAGCTTGGAACTAAGAAATCCAGTGAAGACTTAATTTTGGGGCTGGGAAAAACGAATGTATAGACCATCTTCGTTACCTCCAAATCATCCGACCCGCTAATATTACGCCTCTAAGTCTTGTAAAGATGACTACACAAACAAGCAGTCAATGACTAGCTTTACCTTCATTTGATGAGGTTCCCTTCGTAAGGAAAAACACTAGAATAACTGCAAAAATCCAGTCACAGATTCGACCCATCGCTGCGTCTACGTCTAATATTGAACAATGGTGTCCTCGAGAAATTATCTGATATGCGTTTGGTGACCTCTCGTGTCTGTCTGATGAGTCAATAAGCTGGCTGTATTTATTTAATAAGCAACTTGAGAAACAATATTGGGGAGGGGCAAGGATGACGCAAGTCCGTGAAACAATACATGTCGCCGAAGTCAGGAAACATGGAGACGACGTAATCACCAGTTTTCGGAAAGATTTGGACACGTGTACAACAAAAGGAACAACCACAAATCAGCAGAGCTAGCAAACGTGCTTTAAATGAAAACAGAAGACTTCATCATGGAAGAACGTGTGAAAATGACATTTCTTGAAGCTTTCATCACAGGAAATAGCAAACGTTCTAGAACAACCTAGTCTTTACAAATTCCCAAGAGAGGTTTAATAACATTTTCTGAGTTTTACACTTACCCACGTCACAAGCTTACCCGCTGGGGTATCTGTGATGATATAATTGTGCAATAAATAAAACGTCATTGGACCTGCTAAATCCTCTACAGTAGCCGCTCCCAAATACTTTTTTCCCACTTTCGTGACGAGATTATTTCCCAACCGGAAGTGAGAGGTACGAATCAATTCGATGTCATTTGTTTTGCTAGGGAGTGGCGCAAAATCAATATAATGATGTGGGGTTGCTGAAACTATGTGCCGGAAACAGAATCCCATGTTTTTGAGCAAAAACCAAGAAAAGCCCGCGAAGAAAATGTTCGCGCGGAAACCGTCGTGAAGCACTTCTTAGTTGATTCATTTACAGAAAAGATGCCTGTTTCTTCTTTTTATGCACCGAGGTGTCGGCCATCACGGTCAGGCCCGCCGGTGCCGGTTTATTCGTAATAATGCTCAAATGCAACTTGAAAATTTAACGCTCTGGACTGTAGGAAGGTCCCGAATGTGTCAGGGCATTCTGGGCGATGACTAATAGATGTTTAGATAAAAACCGTAGTACCTAGCTTAGCCTGCGTAGCTAGCAGGCATTAAACAGGGGAGGGGGTGGCAAAGCGTGATGGAGGGAGGGGGACTGTGACTAACACTTTTTGTCATAGTGTGTCTCGAAATAGCGCCTATCGCGCTACAAGTAGATGTATTTGATACACAAATAAAGTCAAATAGAGTTTGTTACTTGCCTGCTTGCTTGCTTCCTTCGGCCTCATCAACTATCTCTTCATAGAAATCTCGAGCTCGTAATCTAATTGTTAAATAGAAACACGAATGGAAGTTTGGGAGAACGAGAAATGCTCAGTGGCAACACGAGCCGTCAGGCGAATGTTTCTACAGTCTTTTCGAGTTCTCCCAAACTTCCACGAGTGTTTGTAATTACCAAATTGACGTCAGTTTTTTACGCGTCTGTCCTAGCTGCTATTGATCATGAATTTCTTCATAGTAGTCTGCGGATCCACAGCAACTTTGACAATTTTATGACGAAATTCATTGTCAATCACACAGGACAGACGCATGAAAACCTGACGTCAATTTGTTTTTTACAATAAATTATTACATAAAACCTAAAATAATGTGTCTGTCCGCTTATTGACAATGAAAATTAACCAATGAGCGAGCGAGAATTTCTGCAGTTATTGTAAAAAAACTCAATGGAAACACGGAGAACATGTTGTTTTTTTAGAAAATTCCGCTACGAAAACAAAGAAAACAACCCGTTTACTCAAAATGTGAAATGTCTTTGCTCGCTCAATCATCACGCCAACAACTTGTGATAGCTCTGTGTTTCTATCGCGTTTTAGTATAAATCTACCAGGATTCTATCACGAAAGCCGTTCTCTGATTGGCTACGCTACTCTCTATCTATTCTGTTGTAGATCAGTAGTGAGAAGCCTAGCAGTGTGCGGTTGTTAACAAAACTACGGCAGCTTCTTTGCTTTATTGAAGAGGATTTAAATAAAGTTCTGAATGACCGGTAGATTTATTCTAAAACAATTAGATTATTGCGCCCTCGTCAACCGTGATCACGCGATAGAAATCTCGAACTCGTAATCTAATTGTTTAATAGAAACACGATTTTTACTAAATCAGTGCACGTCCGCGGTAGCCCAGTCTTGACAACAGCACTACCCATTGGATCCGATCCGCAGATTATCTACTCTGTAGACTGAATTTGAGCCGGCTGAGAATCGCGGCTCTGAACAGAATCCCGCTGGAAATTTTGCTCATCAAGAGACAACTAGCCGGTAATCATTCACTTCTTTGTGTACAAATAGGACCAAAAAGCTTACATTTTGGTTTAACAAATCAATTCAGGCTGGAAACTACATTCAGATACCATTAGCGTGAACTGACTGAAGTGAGCAACTTAAAACTCCTGCTGCTCTGATCTGGAACTTTTTGTTTGAAAACAGTTTTGTTTGTTTTGGATAAATAATCATCCTGGACGTGGTTATCGAAGCATCGTGATTTGGCAGTGTCTCGCAGATCAATTATTTGCCGAGGTCGAAGGCTGAGGCAAATAATTGACAAATCACGATATAATTTAGACATGTACAAGCACCTGACTTTGTATCAACATTTTCATGTAAGGAGTTGAGTTATCACAAAACTCTTTGTGCAACTGTATGCTGACAGCTAGTTGACCATCAGATTAAACTGAATCATGATACAAACATGAATGAACTCTTCTATTCACTCTGAAAATATTATGCAAATCACTACCTGCTGATCAACACATACATGTAACCCCAAAACAATCTGTCATAAGAAGCATACAAAATGTTACAATGACAGTTATTAAACAAAAATAAAAATAAGCCCACAAGTACGCACTGCGGACCTATTTTTATGACTGCTGTGGTGTAATTTCATTATGTTCACTAATACATGTAAGCAACTAACGCGATGGTAAAAAATGTCGCTTCATTGTAGAGCGCGTGATTTTTGAAGGCTACAGGCGGCGTGACAAGTGAATCAAGAAAACAGTTGTGCGAAGCCTTAACAAACCTTCAGACGCGATTGTAATTGAATAAATTGACGTTTCAACAAGGGTCTGGGCTAATTTTTGACGAATCCCCGTTAAGCGGCCAAGCTCTATTAAGGGTCTCCAGCACTTTTCCAACAGCTATAATTTAACGGATGAATCCTAACTATTTTTATCAAGAGGTACTATAATATTGGTATCACGTAAATTGCCAGCCATTGGTGAACCAATAACGGCAGTCTTTATGGCATAATAGGTAACCATAGCAACAGTATAGCCTGTTAGAAACACCCTCAATCTTAGCTTTAAGTGCTTATAGAATACTGATGACATGAATAAAATCAAAATTTCATTTGTTTAACTTAGTTGACGGGTGGAATACAGATAATTCTAGATCATTGGAAAAGCAATTCGAGACTTTTCATTGACTTAGCCATCATGGGTTATGAGCCATTATACCATGCTTTACAAATATAGTAAGCGTGCGCGTGATTTTTTAGAGCGTCTTTTTTTTAGTTTAGCTCTCTAAATTTTGGGGACGTTTTCAATAAAACAATTATTCCGCTCACTAAGTGTTAAGTAGATAGGCGCTACGCGCCTCGTAGGCTATCTACTTAACAATTCTACCACGAGCGCACGTTGGATATGAGATGGTAGGACAGGTAACGTGGCGCCTAGCGCCGAGTTGGCTATAATGATCTCATATCCAACACGCGTGAGTGGAATAATTGTTTTATTTAAAAGCGCCCCCAAAATATAGAAAACAAAACTAAAATGAAAATAAAAACGCCCTAAAAGATAACGCGTACGCTTACCATATTCATAGGGCATGGTCTAATGGCTCATAACCCGTGATAGCCAAGGCAATGAAAACTTTCAAATTGCATTATCCAATGGTTCAGTTTTTAATAATATTTCGTATCCAACGCGCGCTCGTGGAATAATTGTTAAATATAAAGAAATATAGGTTTCTCCAGTATCTTATTTTACGCACGCTAAGTCATTGAAATTCACGCTCGTTAACGTGCGTGAAAAACTAACCTAAGAATTAGAAAATAATAGAAAAAGAAAATAGGAGTAAGAATAAAGAAAAGTGTAAACGTGAGAGCAGAAAGGATCAAACATCATTCAGCAAGTGCCTGTATGGAATAATAGGCTGGTGCCGAGTTACATTCACACAAAACGAAGGCGACTTGGTCTCTAGATAAAGCTTTGGACTTGCTTGTAACATTTTGAATATAACGTGATTTCTTATCATTGGTGGCGCTTCTTGCTTAATCCTCGCTATAAATTCACGTGATATTTCCGTCATGTTTATTTCAGACCTATCATACTCTCGATGTTTGGGATTGCCAGCTGCGACAGGGGCAAAGAGGAGTGCTTGGCCGCCAAATTTGACTTCAACAGCTATCATAGTGTCTCTGTTACTTGCAAAAATACAGCCACGTTCATATTTCGTTGGATAGGGAAGGACATGTTCAACAGCTTTATGGTGGAAAGCGTTAAAGATGGCGTCGAAAAACACGGTGGGGAGAACGAGAGATGGTTCACTTATACCACATAAATCTCTCCTTCTGTTTAATACAATGCTTGCTCCATGATGAACCTTATAATCCAACACACCCACTGCTGGCTCGTAATCTAGCAGCCACTTTTCCACAGCTCGGAAGGGCGACATCTTAGTCATGTTGGCGGGTGTAAACTCGTTGTACTTGAGAATGATGTCGTCGTCCATAAATATGTAATAATGATAGCCTGGTCTTCTATCCAATGCGGCAAAAAAGAGTACATTTCGTCCTGATGCAAAGAGGGTGTTCGAATCAAACAAATAAGTGATGTGTGATTGATTGTTATCTTGGCACTTGTCTCGGAAACTTAGCACAATCACATCACAGTTGCAGGTCTCGGGATCGCCAATCTGAGAAGAAGAGGCCAAGTTTTGAGGAAGGCATTGTTCGGTTTCCGTGAGATAAATAAACGGCTTTTGAGTTGTTTTTCTTTGTGCTGCATAATTTTGAAGCTTGGAGTTGTAGGAGAAAACTTGAGTTGACGAATAAAATTCTGTGCTCTCACTAAACCTGATCATGTCTTGTACGGTTTCTCTGGTATAAATAATCATGCCAACGATAACAATACAACTCAAAACCGCTGCAATTGAAAAAACGGTCTTCAACTTCATTTCACTGTAGTGTTTTACAAACCCCGAGAGGGCCACGTGACAGCTACAACAACGTTCAACAAGAAATGGCCCTGAATAGTTTAACACGTATTGGTTAAGAAATAAGAAAAATAAAATAGTTTCTGATTGTCTGCGATCACTTGTGTAAAACAATAAAAATGCAAGCAAGATATAAATTCCCAACCATATTTATTCGTTGTAATAATGGGTAAAAAGTTAATGGTAATGTTTTGAGAAATAGGTGTTGGGTCATTCGAAATATAATATTGGAATATTTTAGGTGTTTAAAAAATGTTGCCTTTCTTATCGTTGTTGATGTGTACGCAGGTGCTGCGTTTCTTAGGAACTAGTTCTTCAGTGAAATATGTGTAAATTACTTGACCGTTGTTAAACTGGAAATGGTGCCATGTAATCTAACTATTTTGAAAATGTAGTGTCCACTTCAATAATTTGTAGCCGATTCTTGGTAGGATGCCTTGGTACATTCATGTTCTGCGAGCACCGTTGCTGCACTGCATGTTTTCGGTTTAGCTGCGTTGTCCAGCAACACGTTTGTTTACTCGCGGGTGTCGATCGAGAAAATGAAGTAAAAATTGAAATCTGGATTTTGGAAGCGCTCTTTTTGGAATTAGTCACGTTAGACTCCTTAACTTATTTTCAGTCTCCTGTCCAATTTTTCAGTCAAACCTTGCCCTTTTTACTGACCTTTTCAAGGAGTTTGATAACGATGTTTAAATTAATTTATTCCTAATTCACACTTCTACCCAAATAAAGAAAAGATTCCTAACAATAGCAGCGGCACCTCATTAAAGGATGTTTGTAACAAGAGCACGTCCAGTTAATGAGATGGATAGTTTTAACTGGAAATCCCGCCCACGAAGCTGGGAGTTTGTAAACCTACTTCTTGTAACACTTATGTTGTATGAAATATTTAACAACAACTTTTATCTTTCAACTTAGTGTTATCCTAAACTTTTAATCGGTAAGAACGCAGATTGTAACTTTTATATTGCTCACGTTACCTTATTTAGGTCAGCCACTTAAGAATAGTCGGTTAAAATCAAGGTAGAAAACGTTTTAGTCAACCTCGATAACCTCGAAGGAAAATATGCTAAGTAGCTTGGTGCGCAGTCGCAATAGAACCTTATTCGAACTGCGCATGGCATTACGTTAACGTAATTGACAGATTGACATTGATTTGATGGATGACGTGGTTGTCCCTTTAAAAGGAACGTGACGAGTTAGCTCCTAGTAGTTGTAGTATTTGCCGTAACCAGTCAAGAGCAACAAGTAAGAGAACGTTGTGAGTATTGTACCCAGGTCATCAATAGTGGAAATAAAAAGAGAGGCAACCAAACAAAGAGTGTTGGAGTGATCAGCTAATTTCCCCAAAGGTCGCTTCAACACTTGGAAACGATATTAGAATCGTTTTTAGCGCATTATGGATGCAATCCAGTTTGGGAGGAGGAGACAAGTCATTTTGTATATTTTGACTTTCAACTGAGACGTAGTAGATGTTTTCTGTAACTCTCAGCCGTCTTTTTGTTTAGCTGGGATTTCGTTTGCTTTATGTTCGTTTGGCTGTTCATTCTTTGCCTTTCATTTGGTTTTAAGAAGTTCAATAGAGTGTTTAAGAAAGCCACGACGGCAACGGCAATGAAAAACGTCACGCAAAAAAAAAATTAATGAACATGAAGACAATGGCTGTGCGCGTACGTTATAATTCTTGGTACATTTCCTTACCGTCCTCTGCAAAACGGCATCGTGAAAAGACAAATTCTGCGTTGTTTGGAGAACGTGAACCGCGACGGCTAATTTTATTGATTTCTGTTTCAAATTTACCGCTGTGTTCCAGATTTAGTTTGGTGATAGTTTTGACAGTGATAAACAAAGTAAATGACTTTAGAGTACCGCGAGCCAGTTCAGTTCCTTGGTAATTTTAAAAATTTATTGACGCTGTCCTCAGCGTCGCCGTCGTGGTTACTTAAACTCCCTATTATTTGTACAGGGAACATCTGTACGAACAGATATGCATTAAAACATGGCGAGGGCCTTAGCTCCTCTGCTTCTTTGATATTAAAATATCAAAAGATACATCCCCAAAGCATCGGAGGCTTTCCTTCGTTTTGAAACAAAACGAAAGAAATTCACTCTCTTATCTTGATCTTCTCTTGGACAAGAGCGATTCTAAGGACTTGATTCCTAACTAAAGTTACATGTAATAAGTCAAATTATTCTAGCAGTTTGATTGGTTCTCACCTATGATCTATCGGAGGACAGACGCATAGATGACTTCAGTATTACAAACATTTTCCCTCTGTTGTTTAAAATGGCAAAAATTTTGGAAAAAATTAGATAATATTTTACAGGCTGACTGGGCAAAGAAACTGACTGTGAAAAAGTTTTGTGAGGCTGTAAATAGGTAGGAAAAACAGGGAGAAGAAAGAAAAAGATGTTTCTTTTATGAACTCACAAAAAATACTCAGTCGAACACAAATCGGTCTTGCAATTATTTCAAGCAGGAGTATAGCAAAGATATCAGTGACGTCACCTGTTGTTATTAATATGCCAACCAGAGAACTATTGGTTGGTGAGAAAGAGAATTCTTTTGTTTAACGTTTTGAACATTTAAATAACAAAAACAATGTTTGTAAACAAATATCTTCCCTATATCAAATGTAATATGCTCCCGTTTCAAGGTAAGAAACCATCTTTGCTTCGAATTTAACGATCCCAGCAAGGAAATGTTTTTGAGGTTGATATATTTAAAAGATTTAAATTTTCACAATCTCAAAATAATTGTTTACAGGAATTAGTTAGGCGACCAGAAGATTCCCCCCTCCTCAAACCCCCCCCCCCCCCCCCCTAGATGAGCATGGCCTGGGAGAACGAAGGAGAGGTCTCCCGCCCTCTCCTTTTTCTCTCCCAGATCCCCGTGTTTTCGATCGTCCCCACTGACCGAGAGCCTTGAACAGGCTAGTTTTCCCCAAGATAAAACGTTAACCGAAGTATTAATTTTTCTTGTATAAAAGTGTTTTGTTCAGTTTGAGCCGTATTCAAATTCAAAACTGAAGGACAAACAATTTAAACAGAGAACATATCCGAAAATTTCCAAAACTGAAAATTTTCGTTAATCCTGGGTAAGCTTAATCGGGCTTTGAACAACCCGGCCCTGATTATTGTCACAAGTACAGATACTTTCAACCTCTGACTTGTCCGTCGCATAAAGGTCGAAAGTAGACATATAAAACGCCACGAACATTCGGACCCCTTTTAATCGCCCACTCTCTATTAAGCGGCTAGATATCAAAATCCCGAAATCATTGTCAGTAAAATACTGTAAATAAAGTCCCTATGAACCGGCCAACTTTTGGTCGTCCCGATCAGGGTTCCCTATTGTCCTTGCTTACCCTTATCAGACCTACCAAGCGGCCATGATTAAATACGCACAGTTTGGCTTTGTTTTGGAAAAAGCGATGATAGATAAGAGTCCGCAATTGAAAGTAACGACTGATAAAAGCATTCAAACAAACGTTTATTATGACTGCTTTGAAGTAATTTTACGTTCAGTAATTAGAAACTAACCGGATGGTAAAAATTATCGCTTCATTCAGTATAGAGTCCGTTTAGGATACAGTATTTGCATGACAAGTGAATCAAGAAAACGGTAATGCGAAGCCTTTATTATGTGGAACAGTGGTGAAAAGCCTTCAGGCATAAGTTTGTAAGTGAATAAATTGATGTTTCAACTAAGTTTTGTGCTAATTCTTGACGACTCCCTGTTGAGCGGCCAAGCCCTTTTAAGAAGGCTGACAACAGTTTCCAGCACTTTTCCAACAGCCATTATTTAACGGATGAATATACTACCTATTTTGATCAAGTGGTACTATAATATTGGTCTCACGCAAATTGTCAGCCATTGGTGAAACAATAATGGCAGTCCTTACGGCATAATAGGTAACCATAGCAACAGTATAATCTGTTAAAACACCTTTGATTTTAGCTTTAAGTACTTATAGAACACTGATGACATGAATAAAATCAAAATTTCATTAGTTCAACTTAGTTGACGGGTGGAATACAGATAAATTTAAAGAAATAAACATCTTCTACTATCTTATTCTACGCCGACGTAAAGCCATTGAAATATTCACGCTCGTTGAGCGAGTCGCGTGAAAAACTAACCTCTGTAAGGATATTTTAAAATATTTTAAAGTGGTTAAAGAAAAGTGTAAATGTGAGAGTAGAAAGGATCAAACATCATTCAGTAAGTGCCTGTATGGAATAATAGGCTGGTGTCGAGTTACATTCACACAAAACGAAGGCGACTTGGTCTCTAGATAAATCTTTGGACTCGCGTGTAACATTTTGAATATGACGTGATTTCTCAGCATTGGTGGCGCCTCTTGCTTAATTCTCGCTATAAATTCACGCGATATTTCCGTCATGTTTATTTCAGACCTATCATATTTTCGATGTTTGGTATCGCAAGCTGCGACAGGAGAAAACAGGAGTGCTTGGCCGCCGAATTTGACTTCGACAGCTATCATAGTGTCTCTCTCGCTTGCAAAAATACAGCCACGTTCGTATTGCGTTGGATAGGGAAGGACATGTTCAACAGCTTTATGGTGGAAAGCGTTAAAGAAGGTGTCGAAAAACACGGTAGGGAGAACGAGAGATGGTTCATTTATGCCACATAAATCTCTCCTTCTGTTTAAGACAGTGCTTGTTCCATGATGGACCTCGCACCCCAACACACCCACTGCTGGCTCGTAATCTAGCAACCACTTTTCCACAGCTCGGAAGGGCGACATCTTAGTCATGTTGGCGGGTGTAAACTCGTTGTACCGGAGAGTGATGTCGTCGTCTATAAATATGTAATAATGATAGCCTGGTCTTCTATCCAATGCGGCAAAAAAGAGCTCATTTCGTCCTGATGCAAAGAGGGTGTTCAAATCAAACAAATAAGTGATGTGTGATTGATTGTTATCTTGGCACTTGGCTCGGAAACTTAGCACAATTACATCACAGTGTCAGGTCTCCGGATCGCCAATCTGGGAGGAAGAGGCCAAGTTTCGAGGAAGACAATGGTCGGTTTCTGTAAGATAAATAAATGGCTTTTGAGTTATTCTTCTTTGTGCGGTATAATCGTGAAGCTTCGAGTTGTAGGCGAAAAAATGATTTGGTGAATAAAAGTCAGTGCTCTCACTAAATCTGATCACGTCTTGTACGGTTTCTTTGATATAAACAACGATGCCAACGATTACAACTGAACTCAGCGCCAGTGCAGTTAAAAAAACGGCCTTTACCTTCATTTCACTGTAGTGTGTAACAAACCCCGAGATGGCCGCGTGACAGCTAGAAGAGGGTTCAATAAGAAAAGGCCCTCATTACAGTTCAACCCTTATTAAACGGCCACCCTCTGGGAAATGGATAGTGGCCGCTTAAAGGGGGCTGGCCGCTTAATAGACGTAAAAACAATACAAAAGCCTTCATCGGGACTTTGATTTTTGGTCGCCTAATAGGGGTGGCCGTTTAAAAGGTGGCCGCTAAATAGGGGTTCGACTATAGTTTAGAAATGATATAAGCGTTGGTTAAGAAATAAGAAAAATGCAGTCAAAACCCTATTAAGCGGCCACCGATTAAACGGTCACCCCTATTAGGCGGCCAGTAATCAAAGTCCTGATGGAGGCTTTTGTACTGTTTTTTACCTCTAGTAAGCGGCCAGTCCCCTTTAAGCCGCCAATGATCCATTTCCTAGAGGGTGGCCGTTTAACAGGGGTTGACCTGTATAGCAGTTTCTGATTTTCTGCGATAACCTAGCTTGCAGAACAGACGGACTAGCGGGGCAGAGAGCTAAACGCGGTACGAGAGCGCGGAGCGCGATACGAAATAAATCCGGCCGATTTCTTTGATCTCGCGCTTCGCGCTCGTGGTCGCGCTCCGCGCTCGTGTATCGCGTTTCGCTCTCTGCCCCCGCTAATCCGCCTGTTCTGCAGGTTAACAATAACTTAAATACGAAATTAAAGTCGTTTTTAGCGCATTATGCATGAAATTCAGTTCGGAGGAAGGAGGAGGCAAGTCATTTTATACGTTTGGACTTTCAAAGACGTTTCACAGCATAGAAGTTTTCTGCAACTCTCAGCTGTCTTTTTGTTCGGCTGGGATTTCGTTTGCTTTATGTTCGTTTGGCTGTTCACTCTTTGCCTTTCATTTGGTTCTAAGAAGTTCAGTAGGGAGTTTAAGAAAACCACGAAGGCAACGGCAATGGAAACAAGACCTTGGCTCTGCATGTGCGTTATAATTCTTAATTCATTTTTTTACCGTCCAAAGCAAAACGGCAACGTGAAATGACCAAATTCTGCGTTTTTGTCTGGAGAAGTCGGAGAGTGTGAATCACGACGGCAAATTTTATTAATTTCTGTTTCAAATTTACCACTGCGTTCCTGATTTAATATTGTAGTAAGTAAGTAAGTAAGTAAGTAAGTAAGTAAGTAAGTAAGTAAGTAAGTAAGTAAGTAAGTAAGTAAGTAAGTAAGTAAGTAAGTACTTTAATTAAACACATTTCACCAGTGAGCCCGGTGCTCGTTTAAATGTGAACGTGTATGCTAAAATTAAATTGTAAAATTTAAATATATTATCTAGACTATAAAATTTAAAATTGAAAAACTAGACTATAAAATTTAAAATTTAATAACTAGACTATAAAAATTTAAATATGTAAACTACTCGATACAAAGATTACAACAACAATTGGCCTCGGTAGTCAGATTAACATTGTTCAGCAAATTTTTAAAAATTCTAAGAGAGGACGCTCCTCTTATATTGTCAGGTAGGTTATTCCATAAACGTGAAGTTATGTAGCGATAAGAATTATGCAAATACTTGGATTGAAAGGTAGGCTGATTAAGCTTACAATAGCCTCTTTGGTCATAATTGCTAGAACGCAAGGAGAACAATTCCTTGATGTAGTTTGGCCCCGTAATAAACAAAGATTTATAAAGAAGGATTAGGGCTTGCATGTATCTGCGATGCTCTAGGGACTTGATGTTTACTATCTTAAGTAGATCGCCATATTAAGCCATATTAAGAGGGATTACCTTGGGTAAGGCCTATATGGGGGATTCCCTCTCTTACCTTGATCTTCTCTTGGGCAAAACCGATTCTAATGACTTGAATCCTAACTAAAGTTATTACTCGACTACATATTATATAATAAGTTGACAAATTATTCTTGCATTTTGACTGGTTCTCACCTATGATCTATTGGTGGACAGACGCATAGATGACGTCATCATTACAAACATTATCCCACTGTTGTTTAAAATGGCAGAAATTTTGGAAAACTTAGATAATATTTTACCTGACTGGGAGAAGGTAAATGATTAAAAAAGTCTTGCCCATGCCTGAAACAGGTACAAAAAGCAGGAGGAAGAAAGAAAAAGACGTTTCTTTTATGACCGTGACTCAAAAAAAACAAAAAAAAAACGGCTCAGTCGAGAGAGACTAATGAGCCGCTAATTAAATGAAACACAAGTCAGTCTTGCAATTATTTTAAGGTAAGAGGCCATGGCTTTGCTTCGAGTTTAACAAACTCAATAAGCAAAATGTTTTTGAGATTGATATATTTAAAACATTCAACTTTACTCAATCTCAAAATAATTATTTACGCGAATTAGTGTCAGTGACGAAACACGCTTCTCGAACTATTTATTAGTAAGTTATCGTGCTTATAATGAACTCCACTTTTTAACACTTAGGAGCTAGTTACTCATTAACTATTGTGGCTTGTGACCTGGAAAAGCTCATTTTTGAAGTCACAGTGCGAGGCCCTTTAACATGGTACCAAAACTGTTGCACAGAAGTATAAGACCACCTTAAAGTAAAATTAGCTAGGTCGGTTTCTTCCCCTTGGCGCTCCATTGTCCTACGTTCAGTCGTGGAAAATGGGCATCACGCCAGTTGTCATTGGGTTCTACCTGAATACAACTGGTTATCTGGAAATCAGGGAAATTTTGGTACGTGCAGTTTAATCACGTTTTACTGTTTATTGGTTGAGGCTGTGTTATGAAGGATCACAATCATTTGCAACCCAACGGTGGCTCAAACTCGACACCTCATTTCCAGCGTCTGTCATCTTCGCGCTCTCCCGGAGCTAGAGAGAGAGAGAGGGCGGGAAGATAAAAGACCATGGGAACGAGATGGCCAAACTCGCAGATTAGAGTTCCTGCACATAGTACTCAGGTTACGCCGAAGTCCAACTAGAAGGATTTGCATGAAAAACAGTTACACAGTCAACTCTGTCTTAACGGACACCTCTATAAGACGGACACCCAGTGCTGGTCCCGGCCGTTTCTCAGTCATTTTACCATAACCAAACTCTCTATAAGACGGACACCTCCACAAGAAGGACAACGGACAATTTGAAATCGTCAACGGACACTCGTGAGGTGTTGAATGTGACATATTTTTAGACTTGGTGCCGCGAAACACAGTTCTGAGGCATAAGATGATGATGTTCCCGTTTGCAGAATGTAATGTTCACTGTTTGGACTCTAGTTAACCCTTTAACTATTGATTGTAATACGCCAAGAGATTCAATTTTATAAATATGTTTTCGTTCCAGTTTACAGGTTTCGTTCAAGTAAATAACTTAAAACAAACTTTAAACAGACGCGTATTCACTGTGCACAGGTTCAGCATTATTATCTTAAAATTCCTGGGGTCATGTTACGTCGACTCTCTACAAGCCGGACACCTCTCTAAGACGGACAGCTGAGGCCGGTCCCGATGGTGTCCGTCTGAGAGAGAGTTGAATGCATTCTTAAGTCTAAAAACTACGAAGGAGAATAAATAAAAATATACACCCTACCTTGATTCAGGTGTGCGTTTCCTCACTAACTTTCGTATCTTTCACTACTTAAACTGTATTAAAGAAGACAATCTGTGATTTATAACTTGTTTAGAACTACGATTTAACACTTGCGATATGCTCAGCTTCCAAGGCTCCAGGCTGTTATGACAAATATAAGTTCACGATGAAAAGGCTAGGAATATTCTGATTGGAAAAGAGAACGAAACAAAATAAGAAACCTAATCTATTTATAGTTTATTATTATATGGCTTGTGTTTGTAGCCGATATAACGCGCCCTCTGATTGGCTAATTCCCGGGCATTATTCTCCCGTAATGCCCACGGGCCGATTACGGACCCGGCAAAAGTAAAGAAAAAAGCCATATAATAAACAACTTATTAACCTCGAATGTTCGGTCTTTAGGGAAAAATCTCAATCCTCGGCCCTTCCATATGGACCTCGTTTTGAATAAATTGACGTTTCAACTAAGTTTTTTACTAATTCTTGACGACTTCCTATTAAGGTGGTATGGTACCCTCAATATGGACCAAAAAGTTTGTTTAAATATGATAAAGAAAGATCAATTGTGTGCTATTGCACTCAAGAAGAGAAATTAAATTTCTAGAGTTTTACTCAAAATGGTTGCTATGGAAACCAGCCACAGCCTTTTGAAGTAGTGTTTTATAGTATTGACGCCAACACTTCCTGCTCTTTTACAAAACAAGAATTGACTGTCAAATAAGCATATCATGTAAGTTTCTGTTTTGTTCTGTGATATGAACCTAAGTTTTGACAGTTAACTCTTATTTTCAGTGTTTTTTACAGCTTTATTTGGAAATAACCTTATTTTTTACCACACCCAGTGGACAAATCATCTCATGTCACGTGACAGACCTTAAAATGTTACGATTTTTTTGGTTTATATCATCACGACACTATTGGTCTTTGATGAGCCCAAGTTTCAGAAATTCTACTTAAAAACCTTGCAAAGTAGAAATGTTGGCGCGAAGTCAGTCGGTACAAAAGTAAACTTTTGAGAAAAATGCACTTTAAGTTTCTTACACGAAGTATTAAGCGTTTAACGAGCCACAAATAGTGGGGGAGGGGGGTGCAGATTGGATCTCGGGGGAGGGGGTGCAATGGTTGTTCTATTTTGTAAAAAGTTACCGCAGTTGTGGGAAATATTCCTTGTCATAAGGGAAATGAATGAGCCTGTGATTGCAATTTGAGGCAAAGCTTTTCACAAATAATTATACCAATCGAGTTGTGCATGTCTTAAAAGTTTTTTCTAAATAGTTTCGTTCATATAAGTTAAAAATAGTCTATATTTTTGGTCACGTTTTTATAGTATGCTATATGTATAGTATAGTATGTATAGTATGCTATGGCCGTTGCCACGTGAAAAAACTTATACCACTGTGTACTTTCCTTAAATTTCACACTCATCTGGAAGGAAATTCGGCAAGATCGTTTCAAAATGTTTTTGACAAGTCCTCAAGGGTCTTAAGTCTTGTATTTCCAAGAAATTGAATTTTTCATGAACATCGCCATATTTTAGGGTACCATACCACCTTAAGCGGCCAAGCCCTATTGAGGAGGCTTACAACAGTTTCCAGCACTTTTCCAACAGCTATAATTTAACGGATCGATACTACCTATTTTTATCAAGAGGTACTATAACATTGGTATCACGCAAATTGCCAGCCATTGGTGAAACAATAACGGCAGTCTTTATGGCATAATAGGTAACCATAGCAACAGTATAACCTGTTAAAAGCACCCTTAATTTTAGCTTTAAGTGCTTATAGAATACCGATGACATGAATAAAATCAAAATTTCATTAATTGAACTTAGTGGACGGGTGGAATACAGATAAATTTAAAGAAATAAACATCTTTTACTATCTTATTCTACGCCGACGTAAAGCCATTGAAATATTCACGCTCGTTGAGCGAGTCGAGTGAAAAACTAACCTCTGTAAGGAGATTTTAAAATATTTAAAAATCCTTAAAGAAAAGTGTAAACAGACAGATAAATATAAAGAAATAAAAATGTTTTCATTATCCATGATTTTACGCACGTAAATCCATTAACATTCACGCGAGTCGACTCGCGTGAAAAACTAACCTGTTTAAGAATATCTAAAACTCGTTAAAGAAAAGTGTAAACGTGAGGGGAGAAAGGATCAAACATCATTCAGCAAGTGCCTGTATGGAATAATAGGCTGATGCCGAGTTACATTCACACAAAACGAAGGGGACTTTTTGTCTAGATAAAACTTTGAATCTGCATTCAACATTTCGAATATGACGTGATTTCTTAGCATTGGTGGCGCCTCTTGCTTGATCTTCGCTATAAATTCGCGCAATATTAATGTCATATATTTTTTAGCTCTATTATACTTTCGATGTTTGGGATTGCCAGCTGTGACAGGAGAAAACAGGAGTGCTTGGCCGCCAAATTTGACTTCGACAGCCATTATAGTGTTTCTGTTACAGCAATACATGCACCCGCGTTCGTATTGCGTTGGATAGGGAAGGACATGTTCAACAGCTTTATGGTGGAAAGCATTGAAGATGGCGTCGAAAAACACGGTAGGGAGAACGAGAGATGGCTCATTTATACCACATAAATCTCTCCTTTTCTCAATGACAGTGCTTGCGCCATGATGGACCTTGTAATCCAACACACCCACTGCTGGCTCGTAATCTAGCAGCCACTTTTCCATAGCTCGGAAGGGCGACATCTTAGTCATGTTGGCGGGTGTAAACTCGTTGTACTTGAGAATGATGTCGTCGTCCATAAATATGTAATAATGATATCCTGGTCTTCTATCCAGTGCGGCAAAAAAGAGCACATTTCGTCCTGATGCAAAGAGGGTGTTCGAATCAAACAAATAAGTGATGTGTGACTGATTGTTATCTTGGCACTTGTCTCGGAAACTTAGCACAATGACATCACAGTTGCAGGTCTCGGGATCGCCAATCTGAGAAGAAGAGGCCAAGTTTCGAGGAAGGCATTGCTCGGTTTCCGTGAGATAAATAAATGGCTTTTGAGTTATTCTTCTTTGTGCGGTATAATCGTGAAGCTTCGAGTTGTGGGCGGATAATTCAGCTGATGAATGAAAATCAGTGTTCTCTCTAAATCTGATCATGTCTTGTACGGTTTCT
Source organism: Orbicella faveolata (assembly GCF_042242905.1). Classification (NCBI taxonomy): domain Eukaryota; kingdom Metazoa; phylum Cnidaria; class Anthozoa; order Scleractinia; family Merulinidae; genus Orbicella; species Orbicella faveolata. The sequence continues at coordinate 26,435,689 of NW_028301564.1, read as the reverse complement.
TTGGCCATGGCATAAAGAATCATGCCAACCATTGCAACTGAACTGAACGCAAGTGCAATTAAAAAAACGGCCTTCAACTTCATTTCACTGTAGCGTTTAACAAATCCCGAGGGGCTCGCTTGACAGCTAGAACAGCATTCATCAAGAAAAGGCCCTCAATAGTTTATAAAATAATTCATGTATTGGTTAAGAAATACGAAAAATAAAATAGTTACGGATTGTCTGCGATCACTTGGAAACAAAATTTAAGCCGTTTTCAGTAGTGTGGAAATTAGCGCTCGCCCGCTCGCCAATGCGCGTGTGAAAAGTGTCCGGCCGAGTACAGATCATCGATCACTCGCCCGTTTGGCGAGTACGATTTTAATTTTTTGGGAAAATATGAGCTTAAATATTTATTTTCCATTTTTGCCGAGCATATCTCTAAACCAGTGCTTTTTTCACACTTTTTTTAGCTTTCGAGATTCTCAAGTAATTTGCCAATAAGCAGCAATAAAACACAACTTAGTGTTTCTTAAATAAAGTCTTTCTTTTTTTATAAGAATATAATTTACAAGAAAATCGAGACTAAAATTGCGAAATTTTAAGAAGATTTTAAGAATAAACCCGAGGCTAAGATTTTGAAAAGAATGTAATTTTATCCGTTGAAAATTTATATCATTTTTTAACTGAGCCTTATAAAGTTCTTCCATTCTCTAAACAGCAAAACTAGCCAAAGAGCAACAAAAAAGCATTGGCGTTATGTTCGATGTTATGCTTATAACATTTCTGCAAGAAGTTATGTGCGTCATCAGGCTTTAACGCATGCAGGCTAGCTTCAAAATTACATTCAAAAACAGGAATGTCATACGATATAAAATAAGAATATTCACAAGGACATTTTGAGCTTAAAATCGGTAGCAAAATAAGAATATTCAGACTCGGCCGGAAAATCAATATTCTTATAAAAAAGAGTGTAGACAAAATGGAATACGGCTTCCTCGCGTTGATAATTTTACAGAACGGCTACACGTGTATGAAGTGATACTGCTGGTCTCTAGGTGAGCCGGTAGTAATTAGGACGAATTAAAGATGGCACACGCGAGGAACAAGGAAGAATGAATCTCTCAAGATTCGTCAATAGCAATTGTTTTGAATATTAAAGTGCCTCTGTTGCAGTTGCATGTTTTATCGCAGGAAAAAAAAACGTCAGTCTTCCATGTGCAGACAAGTTGTTTACCCCAGTGTCTTGATTGGAAAAATTTCAAAGGAGTGTCAAATGTTGATGATAAAAACGAGGATAAAATAGCAAAATCGGTCTGCGATCCTAAGGAGGAGTCTGGTAAATGGACCAGAACAACTGAGAAAGCTCAACACGAAATGGCAAGCTGGGCGTCCGTGATTATGAGATACCGAACTAAACACATATGGTTTCAAATTTTGTTTTTTTCACAAACTTTGTGAATCTCTGCGGAGATATTTTTTTCGGGGGGCAGGCATCTTTGTGGGCGAGTGAAAATTACACTGGGCGAGTGCATTTTGAGAGTCACTGTCAAAACTTAGCTGAGTTTCCAACACTGCATTTTTAACGCATTACTCGGCATGCAATCCAGTTCGATAGGGGGGCCCAATTATGGGGCTGTGTAATGGGGGGGGGAGGGGAGGGGGAGGGTGCGGCGGTGTCAGTATCCTACATCCTGTTAATTGTGGCAATTTTCTTGCTCGATATTGCGGGATTTCTGTTCTGAACATCTAATGCCCCATTAATGTTTTCTCCAAATATCCTGTATTCCGTTAATTAACTTGGAAAATCCAGGTTGTAGGTATGGATGGGAGATTCACTAGCACTCGATCCTTCTTTCCCTTCTTTGCTACCTGTTAGACGGTTTGCGAATCGTTTTTTTCGTCTCGCGCTTCGCGCTCGTGTATCGCGTTTCGCTATCTGCCCCGCTAATCCACCTGTTCTGCAGGCTAGCTGACCAATGTACATGTATAAAGTTTTCGCAATCCTAGCGAAGTCCGACGTGTAGGTGAAACGATTTCCTCACTGGGTGAGTAGTTTAAATTTGATTGACAACTTCAACCCACAGAACAGGGATTTTATTACTTGTCCACGCGTCCACAATACTATACTAGCTAAGTTAGCTTTGATGATTATATGGAAGCGGCTTTCTTTGTGGTGACGTCCCGGACCAGGATGACTTGACCGATCATCGCCATTAAGTTGTGCAGGATGTCTTTTTTTAGATCTGGGATATTGCTGTAACAGCCGATAGCACTTCTGGAAGGCGTTTCTGCGCACTTTTCGAATGTGTGTTGCACCATCCTGAAGAAAATGAGAGCACGTGAGATATTAAACCTTCATGGGTAGACATCACAATAGCCGCTGGACCCACTCTCCTCAAACTCGGTCGGGAAAAAAAAAAAATGGCGGTGTTTTGGAGCTATTTTCGAGATTTCGTGGGGGCACAGAAAATCGAGGATTTAACCGAATGTAAACATTTTTTCGCAGAAGTATTTTTAGTATTTTAAGTAGTTTTTGAGATTCAGAGGAGGTTTTAGGTCTTAGCTTTTGAGATTCAGAGGGGGGTCTTGGGTCTTAATTTTTGAGTTTCAGAGGTGGTCTTAGGTCTTAATTTTTGAGTTTCAGAGGGGGTCTTAGGTCTTAATTTTTGAGATTCAGAGGGGGTCTTAGTTTTTGAGATTCAGAGGAGGTCTTAGTTTCTGAGATTCAGTAGGGGTCTTAGGTCTTAGATTTTGAGATTCAGTGGGGGTCTTAGGTCTTAGATTTTGAGATTCAGTGGGGGTCTTAGATCTTAGATTTTGAGATTCGGAGGGGGTCTTAGGTCTTAGTTCTTAGATCTTAAGTTTTTGAGACATCCCAATCAAAGCCTTTCTAGGGCTGCCTCAAGTGAGCCGTGAGAGTACCCTACTTTCGTGGGGTCAGCAAATAATTATTCGCATTTTATTTGACTTTATATCTTTTCTGAAGAACTATTTTATCCTAGTTTATACTCAAATAGTGCGGAAACAAATTCCAATGTCTCGTTTACGAAAGAACGCAAACCATCGTTGAACTCGAAAGCAGACTCCATTTGCTCAAAGTTATTTATATAACATACACAAAAATGTAAATTATGTTTTTCACTTATTTATAATTAAAATTTCTGTGACCTCGATATTTTCACCTTTTGCCTTGAAAATGACGTTCGAAAATTAACATTGAAACGTCGGACAACTGAAGATTTTCAGCAAACCTTAAGTCATTTCGTTTCAGTTGTATTGATAAGTTATAGAACAACCTGAGAAAACCTGATATATACAGCGAATAAGTAGGAAAACTTGACCTTTGGTTTATTAACTGTACAGAAAAAAAAACACCAAAAAAACAAAAACAAACTAAAAAACAAACAAAGCACAAAAAAATTGTGGTCGAAAATCGCGCCAACCCAACTCTTGATAAGGGGACTGGGGAGGCTCGCTTTGAGATACTATAATTAGGGTACATGACGCAGTTATTGCCATCGAATTGCATTGTGGGAGCTGTCTTGGCGCCTACTGGAAGATTGTGGTTCAAACCAGTTTCTGTTTCCTCCTGTTTGTGCCTTGTAATAGTCCGAAAATAACCTTGTTAACCTATAAAACAAGTCTGGATCGAATACAGCGACATTCAGGAAGATCATTTTATCAAAACAGTGTTTGTTATGATGGACTGCAAAGCAGATATCTTCATCTGACCCTCTGAAGTATTCCTTGTTCTCACACGTGTTGACAGCCATCGACGTTCATCAACTGGCAATCTTTGTGAAGTAGCAACCAACATTTAACTCAGATTGTGTTCATTAGCTTTCGAGATGTTTGGATCTTCGACGAATACGCCCTTTGGCACTGGCAATAGCTTTGGAACAGGAACAAGTATGTATGATCTATGGTTCTTCGCGTATACCTAGTAACTGGCATGAAATAAGTATATGTATGGTTGTAGACTTAGGCTTAACTATGTGAGGTAAACAATTACAATATTAATATTATACACGTAAAGGCATTTGGATATCGAAGCTTCTAGTAACACAGGCCTATTGCTTCCCATTTTAGATGTTGATTTTGATGAGAATATACATATGTGATGAAAGTTATCTCAAAAATATCTGTTTTCTTGACTGAGTGTTCTTTTTTTGGCGTAACTGAAAAGGTTTTGAGGGATATTCCCTCAGTTAATACTCAGATAAAGTATTCAGTTCCTAAAAGTCGAACAAGTTCTGATGCTTTTTCAAAAAATTTCAGGAGATCTTATCATCTTGTGTATGTTGACATGAATGATTTGTTTCCAGCTTTTGGAGGTCAGAACACCACAACACAGTTTGGTGCGAGCTCAGGTTGGTTTTTGGACATCACAGATTTATCACGCATCCATCAACTACTCAAATTCACCATACGTGTCTACACTATACCAGTTTGAAGCAGCTTTGTACTTCTGCTGTATGTTACCACCGTATTTTGAATGAAGTCACCCACTAAAATGAGCAATGAGTCACTCTTCAGAATTTTCAATGGCAACTATCCACATGTAGCTCTATAGCTGTCTCTACAGATGTATTTTGTTCTATTCTCCTTGTGGAAATACTGCGTTAATTCACTTGAGAATTCTTTTAAGAGCTGATCAAGCTCCTCATTCTCATGACATACCTTGTTGTTTTTGTTGCAAAATGCTAATGAGAAGTTTCAATGTAGGTATTTATTGGATGCTTTCCATTATGCCAAACATTCTGGAAATTTTGGTCAAAAGTCAAATGGAAAAGTCCATTTCAGTTCAATGTAAATTGAATATTCGGAACCACCTCTAGAGGTAGTCCACTATTATTGGTCTGACTTGTTGGACTGAAATTTGCCTTTCGGTTTTGAGGAATTGGTTTGTTGGGCACCCTACTTCTTGTCAGTAGATTTTCGTTTATGTGGGGGATTGGGGAAACAAAATTATAGAAAATGGTGAGGACCATTCTTTTCAGTTGTCCAGGTTTGAATGAAAAGTAACGTTCCATTTTCCTTGGTTTATTCTACTGGTCTATGACTAGTTGGTCTGTCAAAATGGAAAGTACCCAGTATTTCTGGAGATTCTGTAGTTAATAAATATATTGACCAAACATAAGGTCAAAATGGCTGAATAGTGGCCAGGTTCTTTTTTGGGTTGTTTTTGGACTGAGACAGAGTTGAGGTCCATAAATAAGCAAAAAAAGAACAAGGCCAATATCCGGCCATCTTGACTGAACAAACTTGGTCAATAAAGGATTTATTATATGCAAAAAGAACACTATTTTCTTGCGGGACACAGCAGGTAATCCCAAGCAGTCAAGATATGTGTAGTGTCATCTTGCCTGCTTGGGTAGTCAATCACAGTGCAGGATCCAGTTCATCTTACCCGCTCACAGAGCTAGCCATATAATAAATAAATACATGTACAATATATAATGTTCATGTTCCGTCAGGTCTTGGCACAAGCCTGTTTGGCAGCAAGACTCAGACAGGTTTTGGCACTACGTTCAATCAGCCCCAGAGCTCAGGGACTGGTAGTATGTTTGGAAGCACAGCGACAAACACAGGAGGAAGTTTGTTTGGTGGAGGAGCTACAGGCAGTATCTTTGGACAGCAACCAACTACTCAATGTAAGTGTAGCATTCTTGCAAATATTAACCCTTTTCATTTAAGTTCTAATACAGGGAAACCCCAATGTGGTGCTAAGGATTTGGGACAAATGTGTTTGTTACAAGCAGGGCTTCTTATATCAAGGAATTTTTTTGAAATGTTGAAATGTTGTTTATAGTTGTCAATGTGCTTACATGTACATGTAGCTACACCTAGCTACGTGTAGTTGACAGGTATCTACTAAACCGAAAGAAACAAATACTGTATATCAACTACATGTAAATAATTATAATAGCCTTAAAAATCCCAACTGGTGGGAGGAAGACCAGTTGGCTATTTGCAAGCATGACCGAGGAGTTGAACTAGGGGTTACAGACAAACAACTCCAGCTTAGTGGTCAGAGCATGACTTGAACCTGTGACCTCTGGATTTCAAGTCTAGCTCCCTAACCACTCGGCCATGCTGCCTCCACGTAAAACAACATTGTTAGTTTGTAAAAGATCTCTAAAGAAACTGATGGGCTATGTTGGAGGGAAAGTGAGACACTTAGCTGTTTACATGTATTAACTTGAAGTTGATAAAGGTAAATTAAATGCCGTGGTAAGTTTGTGAAGTTGACATTTTGAGTCTCAGCCATTTGTCAGAGCAAGGTGTTGTTATATCTAGGTTTTGTTCCCTAAGCTGGGTAGAAGAATATCAGTCTTGTCATAAAGGGGTTTGTTAAGCTGGGTTTCCACTGTTGTAGATCTTGTTATTGTATGTCTTTGGAAGCATGATTTCCTAGTGGTTAATAAGTTAGACTATTGATGAAGAAGTCCATGTTCTTACACTAGCCAGGGTCTTCGTGTTCTCTTGATAGGCAAATCATGTGACTCCCAAAATGCTATTCTCTACCGAGGAATACAAATCTACATCTACACGTAGTTAAGTTGGTAAAAATCGTAAGATATCACACCAACTGTGAAAATCAGAATGAAAATAATAAAATAGGATATTAAAAAAATAGAAAATAAAAAATCCAAATAAAACTAATAGGGTATTGGTACAAATACTGTAGGTGTCCACAAACTGTAAGAGCAACTTGACAGATTACTGGGAGGTGGGGAGAAACCAACGATGGACTAGCATCCCATCCAGGGGGAATAGGAAATATTCCCACTTGTAGTTGCTTCATGCTACAGAAACTGGGGTAAAATCTCACCAGTGATTTGATTAATTTTTGCCTTGACAGCTTCATTCGGTGCTTTTGGATCAAGTGGAGGCAGTTTGTTTGGTAATGCAGCAAAAAGTAGCACAGGAACAAGTGTGTTCCAAACGCCTGGTCAAACATCAACATTCGGCACTGGAACATCAACAGGATTTGGAACAGCAACTGGTTTGTAATAGAACTGCCTGCATGTACTCCTCTCCAAGTGTGTACGGTCATTAGCATAGAATGATCAGTGTTTTGTGTTACGCATTTCTGTTTGTGAGACTCACAGGATGAATGACCATCATGCATGTACACTGTTCAGTATTTGCTAGAAATTGTTGAAAATTGTGTGTTGTTAGTATTAGCAGATTGTAATTTTTGCCTCTTTGTGATGAAATGAAATTAAGTCTCAAAATATTACATGTGCAGTGTATGTCTAATCTGAAATTAAAACATGAGGTGAAAGCTGAAAATGAAAGCACATGTACATGTTAATGTACATATACATGTAGAAAACACGTACACGTACACATGCATGCACATTACAAGAGTACATATTCGGGCTTGGTTTTGACTCCTGGAACCAAACAATAAAAAGAGAAGTTTTATTTTGTTGCAATTTTAAAGTGAACAAAATTTTGGAGAAGCAGAGTTGCTCATGTGGCTAGTGCATTTAACTACTGCAGATGTAAATCTCTTAAGCCTTATTCAGTTAGGAATCCTGCCCCTGTTCTGTCAGATTTCTTGTTTTTTAATTAACACTGTGTTTCCTCACCGAACATTTTCATTCTTTCAGCAAGTGACCCATCTTATGTGACAACTTTTACATTAATGTATATGTAATCCTTATTTTGTAACTCCACATACAACATGCATGTTTTCTGATCTGCTAATTTTTTCTCTCTTTCTTTTTGCAGGTTCCACTCTGTTTGGCGCAGGTGCAAACAAGGGTACTGGATTGTTTGGAGCAGGTCAAAAGAGTTCCGCTCTTTTTGGACAGAAGACCACCACAACTACCCCAGGCTTTCAGGGTCAAATAAACAAACTAACCCTTTAAACTCCAAGATCAAAATATAAATTCTCCTTAACAATTGCCACCTGTTTCGTTTGATTTCTGTTTCAAGAATTTGGTGATACATAGAGTGCCATATCTGATATGGTCTCTATGTATCACCAAATTGTTATCCCCTAGTTCACAAGCTTTGCTACCCTTTTTAACCCATGGATTGCATTATAAGCAAGCTACGGGTTGTAGTGGTCCATCAGATTATTACATGTCTGTTTGACGAGCTACTTATATTGTAGGGAGAAATTAGTTTTTGAATATACTTGGTAGTTCTAAGGTGGTTAATGATCATAGTTCAGAATTTTCTGCATTTTGTATCGCATTTTCCTTACCCATAACAAAGTATGTTTTGTGTTACAGGGTTACTAGGTGCTTCTGGAACTGCAGACAAGGGAACACCTGTCAAGTTTAGTGTAAGGAGTTAAAGTTCTCATAAGCATTGTCCTGCTTAAAGCTGCTCAAGGTTACTTTCCCCCAAAAAACATGGCTTGCTTTTATTGCAATTTTACAAAAAGTACTTTATTAATCCAATTGTTGTAGGGGTGACATTTGAGCTTACACTGTACATTGTAAGTCACTGTATTTTTCTTCCAGGTTGTTCAAGGAAATGATTCCATGGTAAAGAATGGCATCACCACCAATATCAGTGTCAGACATCAGTGTATCACTGTCATGTCCAATTATGACAAGAAGAGCATAGAGGTGGGTTATAAAATTATTTATAGTGGAGCCTCTCCCCACTCCGTGTTGTACGTTTTACTTATTTTCTCTTAAAACTTTATGCACAACCTTCATTTATTTTGTGTTCATGTCAGGAATTGTGTTGTGAGTGTTCTTAATGACTTCTGAGTTGTGTTTGGTTTCCTATCATTTTAGGAATGCATAGGGGTTTTCAAATTGAAATTAAATAACAAAACTGCATACATTGTATTAATAAACATTAAGTACCCAGCGCAAAATGCTTTAAGCGGCGGGTAACTTGCGTCAAGTGCCAGCTTACATGTATTTTGAAAACCCTGAATGCATTGGAATCAATTTTTATAATCTTGCTCAAGTTGGTGACAAGGTGTACATGTACCTTCCATTTCATGAACAGGAACTAAGAGTAGAAGATTATGAAGCTGGACGTAAAACTGGAGCTGCTGCTTCAACTGGTTTTACTGGTTTGTCTACAAGCACAAGCACTGGAGGTCTGTTTGGAAATACCTCTGGAACAGGATTTGGTGCTTCATCATCACTGATTGGTCAAAAACCAACCACTGGATTTGGAACAACAGGTATGGGCTGAAGCAGTCCTGCACAGGGGTTCCATTAAGGGCCAGGCACCTGGCAAATTGAGCGGTTGTGAGGACAATTTTGCCTGGTAGCTGGTTTGACCATGTAGCAGAAAGTTTTTCTTTTAAAGAAGTTCAGATAAAGTAGTGTTGCCCACCTGTGAAAACCAGTTGCCCTTCCGCTGAAAATGTCAATGAAACCCCTGCCTGCATCATCTTAACTCTGTTACCTTTGGAACTGAGCTAGCCAGGTATTGCAGACTGATCTCAGATACAATGTACATCATGTCCTTCATCTGTAAATTATGAGGAAAATACATGTAGATTTTGCCATGGTGTACATGTACAAGTGTCAACAATAACTTACTTTTTTCAATATTTTATTTGTCACTGATTGTTGCTAAATTGCACAGTTACTTAAATTTATTGTATTTACTGGGGAAACTAAATTTGATTTTCAGGGAAGTTTTAGAAATAAAGCTACAAAGAACATTGCTGCTGTAATTGTTGAATGATGAATTTCACCTCACTGGGGTCAAGTTTGCAACATACAACCTGAAGTAATTGTTGCAATGGTGTCAAAGATTTTTTATTCAATACAGAAAACAGACCCGTACTTACAAAATACATTGTGTTGCTTCTGGTTGTTACAAAAGCATGTTGAAATCTAGAAGTCTTTGACAATTGTGATGCTGCAGTATACCTGTAATCTCTGTGTGTTTTCTTTACTCCTTTTCAGGGAGCTTGTTTGGCAGTAGTACAGCAACCCCTGGACTATTTGGCCAGCAGCAAACAGCTGTAACAGCATTTGGTCAGAAGCCAGGGGGCCTGTTTGGTACTCCAACATCAAGTACAACTGGCACTGGATTTGGCTCAGGATTTGGTACAACAAGTCTCTTTGGACAGAGCACCAGTGGTCAGACGGTATGCTGGCTAAAATAGAATGTATTGTAGTCAGACCTGATGATAAAAATGATAAAAACTTGCCTTCTTCAGGAATTCAAAGCAAAAAGTTATTTAATATGGCCACACATTTTTTATGAAAGTTTTACCTGTCCTGACCCCCCTTAGGTGTTTTCTTGTGTTCAATTGCCAGTCAGATCTTCGCTAAAGTTGTTGCTCATAAAAGCCGTATGATTGTAATTATGTCTTTCTAACTTCTTACATTGTATGATAGTGTTACTTGATTGAGGTTTAGCAAGTAAATAGCTGTACAGTGGTATCGCAATTTCTTAAGCCCCCATTTTTTTAACCTTCCGATGACTGTAATTTTTTAAACCAATTTTTGTTTCCATCAGAGGTTCAAAAATCTGGGATTCCACTTTCAAATGAAATTGGGAAGTTGGCTTTTGGGCAGCAGCTTCACAATTGTTAATTACTCACGAGGTGCTTGATTTCATTGTTTCTCTTAGACTGGTCTGTTTGGTGCAACAACTACATCAGCTGGCTCTAGTTTGTTTGGAGCCCAAAGTACAGGCTTTGGTCAAACCCAGACTGGTACAGGTGGACTGTTTGGGCAAACGGGTTTTGGATTGGGTCAACAACAGGTAAGAGATGTGCACCTTGTATGGAAAAACAAACAACAGTGCATGGAAGTACTGCCCAATAGCCTCTATGTGAATGGTCATAGACCAGGGTTTCACCCACAAACTGGAAAGTTAGAACCACCGTGTACAGCATAATAAACAGTGCCACATGAAAGTACTGCTCCTTAGCTTTCATTTGAATCATCACAATGGTCACAATGAGCTTTGGTCTGCAGACAACCACCTTGTAATCTTAAAGTCTTTAAAAAGGATTTAATAAATGTAATTTTGTTCTTTGCAGCAGGCAACAGCTTTTGGAGCCAAGCCATTTGGGAGTAAGTAATTTACTGGGTACTGTTGATTTTGCATTACAGTTATACAGTGTACAGTGATGTGTAATGCAGTAGAAATTTGTTGATACTCAAGTTAGATGTAGGTATACATGTACATGTAAGTATGGTGTCTATGTATGTACATGTACACATGTATATGGCCACATAGAAAGCTTCTTTTCACTGTTTCATTTTAGCAGCTCTGGGCACTGGAACTACTGGCAGCTTGTTTGGTGCACAGAATAAAACCCAGACAGGATTTAACTTTGGCAGTGGTACCGCTGGCCTAGGCACAAGTGCATTTAATGCTGCTTCAAGCACACCTGGAGGCCTGTTTGGCGCTAAACCTACGGCATTTGGTGGGACAGCCTTTGGTGCGAACACTGGCACAGGACTGTTTGGAACCACAGGGACCCTTGGTACAGGGACAGGCCTCAACACAGGGACACTAGGAACTGGTTAGTGTCTGATTGGATTATGCCCGTTTTTTCATTGTAGATGGAAATTATTAGCACCTGCCAACTCACCCAGATAGTGGAAGGTATGGTGATGTAATGGTTAGCACCAGTACTTTGAACTCTGGAATGAGTGATCCACTCTGCCTTGGTCATTGCCAGGGACATTTTTCACTTGCAATAATTATCTGTAATGATTTCCATACCAAGATATGTGTCTTACTCCTTGAACTAAATTGAGGGTAAACCCAGATACATACAGATGTAACAGTAATTATGTAATAATTATTATGTAATAATAATTGTGCTTTTATTCATCAATTTTAGTCATTCATATTTTATTACATGTATGCTTTTATTCATCAATACAGGTGCCTTTGGTGCTTTGGGCTCTCAGCAAACTACTGGGCTTGGAATAAGTGCTCTTGGAGGGTAAGACTGTCACTAATATGTCTTAAATTGAGGTACATTTCGGGGCTTAAACATAGTCCCTATGTGCCTTTCTCTTAGATTTGCCGCGGTCTTTGGTGTCTGCCACAATCTAAGAGCCAGGGAGTTCATTACAGGTTTGAGCAGGAAGGCAACATGTTCTGAACTGAACTTCTTTGTCTGAAATAATGTCCATCTCAAACCAGGTGGGCAAAATTGTTTTCACAACCAGCAAATTTGTCCTGTGCCTGGCTCAGGAACCTCAACCCGAAGCTGTTCCTTTCTGGTGCTACAGTACTTTTTGCTTTCCCTTTTTATTTCATTGTATATTTGAAAATGTTTTGCACAGGTACTGTGTATTTGGCCCAACAGTCAAACTTCCTCCTGTTTTACACTATCAGTAAGTGAATTTTTATTTTATTTTCCCCTCTTCAATCTAACAGCAACCAGACTACAGCACTGAATGCTCTACAGCTACAACAACAGCAGCAGTTGCTGGAGCAGCAGCTATTGATTTTGTCCAACTCGCCATTTGGTGACTCACCACTCTTTCGCAATTCATTAGTTGTAAGTGTACAAGCTATTTTTTTTTCCCTCATATCTTTTCATTGCTGTACCTGTAGTAGAGGTGCAGTAAACTAGTTGTTAGTGTGTTAAGCTCTGGGTTCTAAGGTACGGCACAAATGCTTCTTTGTGTTCAGGATTACAAATGGATAACGGCAACTTGTTTAGGCAGCCTGACAAAATGTAGGGCTATACCTGGGCTAATGTACTAGCTCCGGGGGTCTAGAGGTTTTGGGGTCCAGGTGTAGAGCGGTTTAAGTGTCTAGGCATGTACATGCAGAGGTCTAAGAGTCTCATGCTCTAGGGGTCCATTGGTCTAGGGGTTTAGGGGTCTACGGGTCCATGGATCAGGAATAGAAAATTGCAATACTCTATAGCCAAGTTTGAAGATGAGTTTAACTTCACTGTTTCATAAAACTTTACAAACAATCCGAAATGGAAGTAACAGAATGTTTTACTTTGGTTTTCAGGAGAAGGCCAGGCCTGAGAGAGCCTCAGGTTCTACTTCCACTTCACTGAGTAGGACTTCCACCACTCCATCACACTACAAGGTTGAGTGTTACATGTACTAGAATCTACGATGTCTTAAGCTGACATAAGAGTAACTTATACATATTATTGTTCAATTGAGAACAGTTTTGTGTGTAGTTTTGCTACTTTTCTGTAGTGTACTATTTTGTTAACACTTTTATGTTTTGTACCATTATTTGCCAGGTGTCTCCTCGTCCAGCTGCGAGAATTAAACCAAGACCAATCAATAACCACACGATGAACAAGGTCAGTTTAGCCAGATTGCTCCTGCTTTGTGACTGCATTCTTTCTCTTTGAGACGTTTTGTATTTCCCTTTATACTTGGCAATGTTTAGTGGCTTTCAAAATGTACGTTTTGTTTATGTATGCTTCTCTTCTTTGCAGTCCAAGCTGTTTGAAGGTCTGGAAGAAGATTCAGGCCTAAGTCCAGACACCTTTGTACCCAGAAAGAACATCAAAAAGCTTGTATTAAAACCCAAATCAGGGAGAGAGGTGCGTACAAGATCACTGATGTTACAAAGTGCTTGATTGTGGACGACAATGTTGTAAAGGGGTGTGAAGAGAAAGGCTATTGGAACAGCACACTTGCAAGATGTTGTCATCTGATTACAACTACCAGAGTTCATTTCGTTTCTCCTTTATCATTTAATTTTTAAACCACACTGGGGTTTAAATGGCAATTGCGCCAGTTAACACCAGAAAAAGAAATCATACAGGATTCTGGTACTTGTAGTCAAATGATGCCATCATGCAAGTCGCCTATTTTGACTTGTGGTTGGTGTAAGTACTGCAGAATGTGGATAAGTTTTGAAATCTGAAGAAGTTATGAAAATTGTCTTCAATCTGCAAGTTTACTTGACTTGCAAAGAGAACAGATTTTGATAAAGTTGATGTCTAGAAAAAATGCAGAATTTTGTCCAAGTGGCAATAACTTTACTTAAGTGGCGATTGCATCAACAAAACTGATTAGTATGAGCTCAATTAAATTATAAGGTAGAAAGTGGTATGTCCTGCCAACCCATCCCTTGACATGACATTATCATCAAAATTTTGAAGATAAGTGGTACATAAATATTTAGTTAACAGATCATGTTACATGTACAGTGTATTTCATGCTGGGCATTTTTAGTAAGGTTGAGTATATCAATCGTATACTTATGTTAGGAAAACAGGTTACTTATTCTTGTCCATGAGGGAATCTTAAACTGAACTTGAAGCTGCTACAAATGAAACTAAAGGAAATGTATAAAAATTAATAGAATTAATAATAGCAACGAAAAATAGGAAAGAAACCATACATTATGAGAAATGGCAACCTTTATTGGTCTTTTTATTAAATTAAAGACACTCTTGTGGGGATTTTTTAAATACAACTTTATATGTGATAATTAATTTATAAATTATAAGTTCTTATGTTTTTTACTTCTTTTCGTGTTTTTCATTTCCTTTTGTCAGTGCATTAGGCATTTTGAATGCATGTTCCTTTATTACGTAGTTATTGTGCAAGATTGGTGTATGTTATGTATTTGTAAAGCAAATAAATATGAAAAAAAAATACATTGTACGTCATCTTTCCAGGACTCGCCACTGCCAGCGGTTGACACTACCAGAGTTAAACTTCATTCCTTGGAAGGAGATGAGGACTTACCAGCGACCCTTTCCTCACCCTTCCCTCCCTCCCCTCCCCCATCACAAGATACATCACCCATGAGGAGCTCTCCCACGCCTCGTGTAGTGCAGGAGCGTGGTAAAGTAGCTGATGAGCCAGCCAATACTAGTGACGGTGTGAGTCCAATGGGAGTGAGATTCTCTCACACTGTGGAACGAGAAGCGGCAGATACCACTATCTCTGAATTGAATGCCCGTCAAATGCCCATTGACGTTGAGGTCAAGTTAAGGAGACCTGTGGTTGATGAAGATGTGGTTGATGAACATGCCTCTTCTGAGACTTCATCTAGAGAATTGTGTGGTATCATTCTGAAAAGGTCAGATGCTCAGCAATAATAACTTCTTACTAACCAAACGCGAGGGCCATGCAGGCGAATATTGGCCCTTGGTTGTGACAGTACAGACTGAGTGCAACAAAAATGACCAAGGGCCAATATTCCACAGTGCGACTTGAGCAAGCTACATGTAGGTTAGTAAGTAGTTTATTACATGGCACAAAACAAAAGAACACACAGCTTATGATTATTTCCATGGCCATTTCCATACGGCCAAACCCTGACCAAGAAAGAACCACACAGAATGCTCAGATTTACCACAAGACTACCATGCCATATAATAATACTAAATCATCTTTGAGTTATGACTTGTTTTGAAATCAAGGTTTAATATTAAAAAAAAGATGTACTGTTGCACATGTACAGTGCTTTTTTTTGTTGTTGTGAAGATATTGAAATGCCTACAGGATGGTAAACGAGGCTGAGAGGAATTCTGTTGTGCATGCCACAACTCTAAAAATTCTTTACAGGTGTTGTGGATGTAATATATCAAACACAAAAGACCGTGTTCAACCACATTTCCAAACACCAAGAGGAGAGTTGAAAAGACGATGACCAACATAGTATTATTGACGAACGTTGAGGTGTTTGGAAGTGTGGTTAAACACGGTCTGGAGTATCTGGAGTGTTCTCAATCGAAACTAAAACTAAGGAGAAAACAGAGAAATACAAATCATAAAAATCTATGCTAATTAAGATCAGATATCCAAACACCGTCACGGTCATTTCTTTGTGCAAAGTTGATGAATTATTAATGAGTTTGAGAACGACTGTTGAAATGTGTAGGGTACAAAATATCAAATAACAGAATGTTTACATGCGTTAAAGATGGTAACTGTTATCTACATGTATACATACCCCTTGCATGTACTTAAAGGAAAAAGGCTCTTTTAATAATGTTATTTTGTTGTTGTTGTTGTTGTTGTTGTTGCAAATTTTTATAGAACATGCAGGTTTTTATTGTTTCCAAGGACATCAAAACTTTTTTATTTTGGCTAAAATTAATGTGTTCTGTGATAATGTTTTTGTCCCCAATTTTTTGTTACTCTAGGTCTGAATACTACACCATACCGCCACTAGCAGAACTCAACCAGAAGATTGACGGTAACAGGGATGTGTTTGTGGACGACTTTGTTGTTGGTCGGGAGGGCTATGGCCAGGTCAAGTTTTATGGGAGAACTAATGTAGCAGGGCTAAACCTGGATGAGATTGGTGAGTGAGTGTGCCTGTGATCTCTGATCATTTTTGACATCAATGGAAGGCGCTAATACAACTGTAATGAAGTTTGCTGAGTCTTGCTCTCTTGGCTGGGATAATGGATTCTTGCCCAATGAACAAGAGAAGTTTTTTGTGAAAACCTTTGATGAAATAAAGTTCTGTGAGAGATTAACTTTTTGGGGGGTAGTGAGAAGGATATTCAGGCTAGTACATTATAAGAACTTAATGACTAGCCCAAGGGAAACAGTAAGTTTTGTTTCCCTGAGACCCTCAGTGTTCCCCTTGGCTTCACCTTGCGGAACATTGAGGTAGAGGGGAAACAAAACTCGCCGTTTCCTGCAGGACCAGTCATTAAGTGTTTTGTTATACCTGCCAACTCAAAAAAAGAAAAAAAAACTGCAAAGAAAGCGTTTGTTTGATGCAGGCTGGCTCACAAATTTGCTGTGGTTTCAAAGATCATGACCTGATCACGTACGAGTCAAAAGTTCAAGTTGTTGTTTCCCTAGGGAGTTAGTGAGTTTTGTTCGTCCTTGGGAGTTGTGAGTTTCGACCCACGACACGTGACACGTTCTCCTCCAATCGGAAAACGTATCTGAGTTGGAAGGTATAACAAAGTTACTTAACATCTTGCATGTGGTTGTTTCCTTTCACACCCTGTAATAAAGAAGGGTGGCACACATCTTTTCTTAACAGTTTATTGAGGCACGTGTATTACAAAATTAGAAGTAAACAGTACGGTACATGCAAGCCTGCTTATGTGTTGTTAACGTTTGATGACTTAATCAGTTGTCACAGTTGACAACTTGGGCTTAGTTTCAGAAATATTGCTTACATGCCCAATTGAGATCTTAACAGAATTGCATTTGATTTAAGTAAATTGTGGCTTCTCGTTATATTCAAACACATAGTTGAATTGAATTGATGTTATATTTTCAGTGTTCTTCAGGCGTCGTGAGATAGAGGTTTATCCTGACTCGTATCCTAACAAACCTCCTGTTGGTGAGGAACTAAATAAGAAAGCTGAAATCACCTTGGAGAAAGTTTGGCCAAATGACAAGACTTCTCACAGGCCAATCACAGTGAGTTTAAAACTTTACTTCCATTCATTTATCGTCTGGAAAGTTCTTTTTTGTTTCCAATAGTTTTGTAGTATACTTGTACATTGTAACTGCAGCCTTTTAAAAGTTTTTTCTTTCAATTTAAGCATTCATACATTTACTGTACAAATTAATTCATTTGTTCATGTTGATGTTATTTGGCATGAAATATTAAAATTAATAAGGACAAAGTATGGTAACACGAGACTGCATTTTGAAACTGCATTATGTGATATTATTGATTGTTTTTGCAAATCCAAGGCTACCTAAAATCAACTGCTTCGAATTCTTGAGTTAAAAGTAAGTCAATGCTTCTCCAGCCTGATGTTGAGATTCATGGCTTTTTCACAGAGTCCAGAAAGACTCAACCTTCTGGGATGGCAAAAGAGAGTGGAAACTGCTACGGAAAAACTAGGAGCCTCCTTTATTAATTATGACCTCGACAATGGAAACTGGGTGTTCACAGTAAGTTAGCTGTTTTTTTGTACTTGTATTTTCTCCACTTGACGATGTGAATACAGTATTGTTAAAAATACAGTCGAACCTCTGTGAACGGCCACCTCGAAAATGGCCACTTTTTCTTGGTCCCAGTGGACAGTGCATACATTCACTCTTATTCTAACCTGTTCAACTGTACCTTTCTAAGGACTAATATTTTTTAGTACGTGTATGCTCTTTTCGCTGACTGAAGGTTACTGTAATCAAAAATATTTGATTCTTTACAGGTAGATCATTTTACCAGATATGGGATGCACCAGTATCTGGATGATGACGACAATGCTGCAAAGAAACTGAAGAGACCACCAATCAAACCGCAGTTACAGGTACAGTAAAGTCCCTGCTATAAATTGACACATCATGTAGGCAGTCACCTCCCGTCAGCAGACACTTCGTCGTATTGCAAACCTGGATTTGGACATCATGACAGCATACATGTAGGCTGTGTTCACACTTCGTGCCTGAGCGCTGGTGCCTACGCACCAGCACAAAATGATGTTCTGTTTAGACACGGCATACTCCAAAGACCCAAGTACCGTTTTGTGCCCAAGTGTAAGGTACTTGGGGACGGGCACTGTGCCTGAATTCTTGTGTGAGTACTTGGAGAAAAGGTGTGTTCACATTAGTATCCAGCGAGAATTGTACTCAGACACCATGCCCGGACATCAAGTGTGAACGTAGCCATAGTGATATATTGCTTTGTGCACTGGAATCCAGATCAAGCAGTCTGGGTTTGAGACCTGGCCGAGGTCAATGCGTGGAGGTTTTGGACAAGGTACTTTATTCTCACTCTCCACCTGCAGTAGGTGTATAAATGGGTACCAGAGAACTTAATGCTGGGGGGTAAACTAGCATCCCATCCGGGGGGAGTAGAAATACTCTAAGTCGCTTCATGGTACTTTACCTTGCAAAAGTAGACATTCTTTAAGTCGACAGTAGTTCTATTTCTAAGGCGTCTGCTCACATGAGATTTAACTTTACTGTAAATGTGTCAAAGACAAGAGTATCTTCATTAAACTACATGTATGTTGTGCATCAATTAGTTTTTTTTCCTTTGGCAGGATGATGGTGATTCTGTGGAGAGAGAGAAAATGGAAATCTTCAGACATCTGCAAGAAAAGAAACAGGAATTTGAAGCGTATGAGAAGGAAAAACAAAGAGCTGCGCTCTCCTTACGAGACCAGGACAGTGACATGCCTGACATAGACCATGAAACGTTTCCTGGTACTAAAGATCTATAACAAATTTTAAGACTTTATTTTATCTGTAATGAGTTACATATAATATTCACCTCTAAATCATAAAGCAGTGGAAAAACTACTTTCAAAACGTGGTCACTAAAATTATGAGAAAAACTTATTGATCAAAATTTGTTATAATCACAAATTTTCTGCAAACTACAGTAGCGTTGCTGTTGTAAAACACGTCTTTATTAATGCGTGAACCGTTAGCTTACAAAATAGAATATACAGCATGTGAAATACAACATACTAGTAAACTTTAGTTGTTTACATGGAAGAGGCACTACTTCTCAGGAAGACGTGTTTTTTTGGTAATCAGACTTTGAATGAATTGTAAGCAAATATCAAGGAATGTCGCACGAGGCAGGTTACACATACAAAAAATGTCAAAATCATAAATCAAGGTTAGGTTTACTGGCACAATAAAGTCAAATTTTACATCACGAATTATTAAAACTAAGTTGTAGAATGTGAGTTTTTCATTGTCTCTCAGAGGAGATGCTTGAAGGCGCTATGGGAGAAGAAGGAGAAGATCTTGAGGAAGAAGACCTGGATAATTCACCCGCCAGTCACCAGCTGGCGACAGCCCTGGGAATGAACGCCCATCGAATCCAAGTCATGAAAGCGTCATTCTTTGCCGACCAGTCTCAGCTGTCGTCATACTTACCCAGGGATGCCCCCACTGTCGACAAGGCTCTTTTCAGTGGATCATTTGGCAAAGCTGGCCATTCAAAGAGTTCCATGTACCCAGCAGTCAAGCCACTGGGGCCGCTACTGTCTCCTAAAGTAACGCGCTGTGTTGATGAGTCAGGGCAGTTTTCTCAGTCACTGTTTGGAAGCCCTAAAATAGGTAATTTATTGAGTTGCCCATCCTTTTGAGTGCAAAAATAATGGAAAGCCACGCCAGCCTTGTTAATCCCCAAAGGTCTACCCAGTGCTACAACTGACAAAAACAATAAATAACTAATTGCTAGTGCTAACATTCATTACAAGGTCAGGAGGATCAGTTTGACTTGATGTCTACTCTCTTCTCGCTCGTTATTTTATATGTACAGTGGAACCCGGTTTTCGTAATCCGATCGGAAAACCTTAGAAAAAGAAAAACACAGCAATGTTCTGGATGTGTTTTCCAATCAACAAAAAACAGAGAAAGAAAAAAAATGAAGAGAAGCTGTAGTTGCGCGTCTGCACTGGTTGCTTTCCTCCGAACCTCGACACTGGGACAACACTTCTTTTTAAGCAGACACTGCATCTCACTTGTAACAGCATTAAAGGAGCTACCTCACGGTTTGTGCATCTTGAAAAGTTTGGCCTAAATTCTTCGAGTTTGTCGTTTGTAATCCATGTCAATCTTCTCCTTCCTTACCCATCCTTGTTCCTTTTATAGTTTATTATTATCTCTTCTTAATAAACTATTATTTTCAGGTTTCCCTCAATTTAAAGGTCATTTTGTACGTGGCCAAAATTACTCAAACACCGTGATTGTGCTCCTGTAAAGTGCTTTGTTTGTTTCTATTGTTCCACACTGCAGGCGTGTATCCTCTCCGGCACCCTCTGGTACATGACATCACTCCAGCTGCTCCCTCCTCGCCGATGATGCTTCCAAGTTCCATTGGCTCTGCAATGGACATTGGTATCAAAGTCGTAGGAGCTCGAAACCAGTTTGGCTTGGTCCCTAAGAAGGACTCCCTCGTCAGTGGTAAAGAAAACCTCATTGCCGACGCAGGCCTGATGATGGGGCGTTCTTTTCGTGTGGGCTGGGGACCCGGGTTCGTCTTGGTCCATAGCGGTACTCCTCTGGGGAAGCGAGAGACAAAGCCTGCACCCACCACCCAGCCCTCCCTGGCGGGGGATTTCCTGACACCGAAGCTAAGGCCCAGTAGTAGTGAAGGGTCACCATCATTTGGAGTGACACTAGAGAAACTCAATGTGGCTTCAATCTCTAATGATGGCATCAGTGATGCCGTTTTGGTAAGTAGTTCTCATTCTGTATTTGGTTGACTATGGCTTGCTTTGGCCTTCCTTGGTGTGGAAGCTAGATAAATGGCCTGCTAGGATGCTACGCCTACAACACTACATCTTGTCAAGAGCAGCTCTGCCTAAATTTCAACTAGACCGTGAAATAGCGGAGAAAATGGATAGACATTCGCTCAAACTACAAGGACCTGATTTTCTCTAATAAACGGCTAGTGATGTTCTCTTAAAGTTGATCGATAGATCAATCACTCAGTCATTCACTCAGTCAATCAAGCAGTCACTCACTCACTCACCAGTCAATCAGTCACAATGGATTAACCATTACCTAAGTTCATTATCTATGCCTCTCGCCGCTTGATTGTAGCTCCTGGTGTTGGATATGGGTTTAGTTGTACAGCTTTCATGTATTAATTGCTGTAATAAACTTGTTTACTAATCCCAGGCACATCATCAGTCCGTACTTGAAGCGGAATTACAGCATGCTGTGGTTTCTGTTGATGATGGCTGCCCGTTTTTTCAACCCTCCACTGATGTGAAAGCGTTACATCATCATGCAGAAGTTGCCAGGAGAAACAAGGAAGCTACAGGTGACAAAACTACTCTGACAGAGAGACTTGAACACACAGTTTATCCTTGGAAACCAATCTCATAATATGAAACGTTTCTAAAACATGCACCTGCGTTATAAATCTCTGTACCTTTCTTTGCCGTCCTCTGCACAACAACAACGTGAATGACTAAATTCTGCGTATTTGGGGGAACGCTAACGACGGCGGCTAATTTTTCGTATATTTATTTGGATTTGAACGCTAGCATTACATATTTAGCTTGAGCAAGTTCTGAGACAAATAGACGCTCTGAATAGATCTAGACAATTGCGATATTCAAAGGTAAAATATAAATTAATTTTTGACTAGGCGTTGTCCTCGGGATCGCGGTCACCGCTGCTTAAGTTCTCTATTTTTAGCTCTTGAAGCTTGAGCGAGAAACGAGCGACGGCGAAAGTGAGCCAAGTAATCCATTTTAATCGTTGTTTTTTTTGTGGGTGGGTAGGTGGGTGGATGTGTCCTTTTAGCTTATAAAATTAGTTGTGTTATTATCAGACTCTGGACCACTGAGAGAGGCAGCAGAACAAGTTTGTTTGGTTTGGGATCTGGTCGTAGCTCTTTGGGGAAAACTGAAAGAGAATGGAGATGATGAAGAAGGTAAGTTGAAGTTTACTTCATAATAATTGCTTAGTAGGGCAAATTGTATGCAAATACCAAGGAGTGCAGGGATGGTCAAGGTTAAAAAGGATTAAAATAGATTTTAGTGCGATGCTAGCCTGAACTCGCAGTTATGAGTCTATTCTACCTCTTGGTTTGTGATAAAAATGCGAAACGACGTCAGAATAGGCTAGTCATTCTTAAAAACATGTTCCCCTCCATAAAGAAACGTGATAATGCTTTATTTCTGCTGAATGCACCGTATTTTCTTTAGGTTTGAAAGTTTTTTTCAGGCCTCGTCCACACTAAGCCGGAGAAATTTGAAAACGCAACAATCACCGGTCATTTTGGATTTGTGTTTGAGGAACACTCGGGCAGGAAATCCACATCATTATCGCAACCTCATCGTTTTCGAAAAGTTTCGTTTTCAAAATGTTTTCCGTCCACATTAAAACGCAAAGCCAGCGTTTTCAAATTTGTACGGTTTGAAGAGTGTTTTCGAAAAGCTCCGTTTTTGTGACGAATTAGTGTGGACGGTAGGCCTAACCGTAGAAACAAGGTTGCGTTTTCAAGGTTCTCCAGCGTAATGTGGACGCGGGGCCTCAGTGGATTGTATCATAAGCTTTTCAAATTGCGTAGCCAATCAAAAAGTGAAAAAATGCGCCTGCTCTGAATGCTCACGTGGCTCTCCTCTGACGTCTCCGCCAATCAGATTTACTCAGCTTGACTTCTGACTGGCTGAATTACTTGAAAGCCAACATAAAGATGTCAAAACAAAAATCAGCAGTTTGAGTGACAACTCGACAACACGCCTCTTGCGGCCAGTTTTCTCGCGTGATGTTAAAATCTCGCAGTGAAGTTTGTCTCCGCGTCTCTTAAATAACGAGCGAGTAAGAATTTTTTGTTGTTGTAGGTTTTGATAGATCTGTGGAAGAAAGAGAATCTTACCAGTGTCGCGTAGCAAGGAGAGCTGCTCTGTCAAATTGGTTGGCTGAAGCTGCGAAGGAAAGAATTTCTCAAGAGGTGGATGCAGCAAATTTCCAGGTAACCTCATAACGTCATGATTATCCTCTTAACTGCAGGTTGACTTTAAAGATTAATTGAGAGGAGAATGCTGTAGGATTTCTAAAGAAGTAGGGATCATTCAGTCACAGTTACGGTCAGCTTTTTTCTCCTTTGATGAATGGTTTTACAGGAATTTGACTTTCTTATACATATAAATTAAGATACTCCACCTGAGTGTCGGTATTTACCTTGCCTCGGTATACTTACCTCCACTTCACGAATAATTGCTGTGCATAAGTTTTTGTGTTATATGCTGGCGGAAGGTTCGTATCGAGAAAAACTTTGTCGAGGTCTTGAATACGGCCCGAGGCCGTAACGTCCGTTTCAAGGCCAACGGCAAGGGGATGTCTGCGGTCTATAACTCGGGGTTCGTATCATGAAAAACTTCCTGGCGTAATTGGCTAATCAAATTCTCGGATTCACTATTCCGTACCGCTGAGATGCTTGAGAAAAAAGTGGTTGCCGAAATATATCACTAGTGTTACCGATCATTGTGACACGCTCAGGCTGTCATTCCCTTTCAGGAAAGTGATCACGTGAAGTCCATCTTCAGTTATTTGACCGGCAAGCAGATCAGCAAGGCATGTCACGCGGCACAACAACACGGCGACTATCGACTGTCTCTTCTGTTGTCACAAGTTACAGGTAACTCCGTGGCAAGAAATCTTGTTTACAAACAGCTGGCTGACTGGCAAGAATTGAAGGTGAGACTGGCTCTGTAATACACGGCGTGGGTCTTTTGTTTTACCGTGTTGGTGTGAACTTTGCGGCATTTTCAAAGAACAGTTGGCGGAATCTCCTAGTTGCACTGCTTACAAAGTTTAAGTCTCAGTTCAAACGGGGTTTCACAAAGGTGGTCGTAACTAGAGATTTTCGCTTACGAGAGTTGTCACAAGGAGAGCTTCGACTGTATTTTATAACTTCAGAATCGTGGATTTTCATGTAATGATCATACAACGTGTTTCATATCGTTATGATTGGAGTATATTTGAGGGCAGTTGCCATGTGGTGTTCTTATCTTTGTCCACTGGATAGCGATTTACCAGTTTGATAGCGTTTTACACTTTGCCCCGCTCAAACAGAATCTGTCACCCATTGTTTTTATTCCAGGCGGACTTGTACATTAATGCAGAGAGAATTAAAATCTACGCTCTGCTCGCTGGCGCAATGGTGTGGGATATATCACGTGACACGGCCAATATACCACGTGGTGAACTTCAAAGCATACCACGTCACGTGGTTAACGTCTGCGAGGGACTGGATTGGAAAAGAGTTCTGGCCGTTCACCTGTGGTAAGGAGAGACTTTTTTCAGAGCGGGGGGAGGGGGTGGAATTTTACACTGGACAGACTGAGGTTTCCCAAGTTATCAAATAAATTAAGCACCAGAGACTGTGCTTCACCACATTCTAAACACCGAGAAGAGAGTTGAAAATGCGACGCAGAGGAGTATTTTTGGCGAATTTTTGTGTCTTTGATACACGATGTATCCTCTCATTCGAAACCAAAAAGAAAAAGAAAACTGAGAAATAAAATAGAAAAAAAACATCAACGCTAAACCTGAGAGCATATTTCTTACTGGACAGAGATATTTTATTCCTCAATTCTTGAAGTTAGAACTTGAGTTTCTGGAAAGAGGTTTCGTTATTCTAAGTTATTAAACTGAGATTTTTCTCAAGCCGTTTTTGTGTTTTTTTCATTGTTAGGTATTACTGCTCGCCAACATCTTCAATAGCAGACGCTCTGAAAGCGTACGATGCTGCTTTTAAGGTAAGTGGTTTTCTGTTGTTGTTGTTGTTGATGTTGTTGTTTTAACTCTCAATTCTTATATGAGCTTCCAAATTCGCCATAAAATGTTCTCATTCCTTTCTTTTTAACTTTGGAAAATTTGTTGTTCAAGGTGCTGTTGTACTTAAAAGGAGCTCAGTCACGGTTTGCACATATTGAAAAGTTTAGCCTCAATTAGTCAAATTCGTCGTTTGTAATCCGTGTTAATCTTCTCCATCCCTAGCCATCCTTGTTCCTTTATGGTTTATCATTATCTCTTTGGTGTTTTTCTATCTTATTAAACTGTTATTTTCAGGTTTCCTACCATTTAAAGGTAATTTTGTATGTGGCTAAAATAACTCAAAATAGCGTGACTAAGCTCCTTTAATCATAATGTCTCGGAACTTTGACGCGCCGTTGCGGGACTAATTGCGTGAAAAGTTGCCTTGTTACGTATAAAAACTGTCTAATCAACGCAAAAAATATTCTTCACTGCAGCGTCCTCGCAATCGTTGCGAAAAGTAGAACCACATTCCACTTTGTAAGACGCTGGCTGTAAGATAATGTCTTGTAAGGCGTGTTAAACTTAGGACGGAGATGTTGCGAGAAACTTTGCACGGAAAATTGTCTGGTATTGGAGCGCCTGAAGTTAAGAATTTTTTCTTAGGGTTTCTTCACCATGTGGCGGTTTGTTGTTCCACGTCTTCCACCGACAGAGTTCTTAAAAGAACTACGTCACAGTTTGTGTATCTTGAAAAGTTTAGCCTAAACTTTTCAAATTCGTCGTTTGCAATCCGTGTTAATCTTCTCCATCCTTAACCATCCTTGCTCCTTTATGGTTGATTATTATCTCTTTGGTGTTTTTCTATCCTAGTAAAGTATTATTTTCAGGTTTCCTTCACAATTTGTACTGATCTCCTGCAGGGATGCACGGCTAACGGTAGATACGGTGCACCTCCTCATCCGCCATTTATGGAAGATGACGATCACACGGATGAAGAAAACAAGTTCGTGACGAAGGACACGTGTTATCATCTGCTGAAACTCTACTGCAAAAGATCACACAGACTTGAGAGACTTCTCTCACCATCCACTTCCACTGCACTACAGCTAGATTTTAGACTGAGGTAAATGTTTTTCAGTCCAGCTTGTAGCCGTCTCAGGCAAAAACAAGTCGAGTGGTGAAGCTTGTTTTGACGAGGAATGACAGATAAACGAAGAGGGTTGGTGCTATTCTCATCCTCGCACACTACTTGACTTATTTCTCATCCTTGTTCGTCTTTAATTGAACTTCATCTAAACACGAGAACGAATTTTTGACTGTTAGCGCGCTGAGAAAAATCTTATTTTCTCATTTTCGTTTGATATAAGATCTAAACAATAAATGCTAAGAACAATGTGCAAGGTTTCCAAATTCTGATTAGCGGCTCTATTGTATTCTAAATGAAATTGCCAATATCAAATATATATTGCCGTTTAAATTTACGCAGTTGGAGCATCTAACTTCATTGAATCTTATGAATTTCCCAAGCCGTTCGTTTTGAAGCCCCCTTGATTAGTGACTTTAACATACAACTGAACATGATCGCAATAAATTGCGCAAACCTGAAAAGGAACAAAACGGAAAAGAGTTTACCGCAGCGCCCACACTACCCCAGAGAAATTTGAAAACGTAGCTTTATTTCTACGGTTAGGCCTACCGTCCACACTAATCCGTCACGAAAACGGAGCTTTTCGAAAACGCTCTTCAAACCGGAGGAATTTGAAAACGCCGGCTTCTCGTTTTCGTGTTGGTAATTGTTGCTTTTTCAGATTCCTCCGGCGTAATGTAGACTAAAAACACCTGATGCGTTTTTATATTGAAACCTCTGTTTTCAAATTCCTTCGGCGTAGTGTGGACGGGGCCTATGTGATGAACTCGGTGGTGTTTGCATAGTAATCTGTGAATAAACTTCACAAACTTGCTTGTTTTTTTCTTCAGCTGGCATTTGTACCAGGTCCTTCAATCGCTCGAGTACACGCATCTTTCCCAGGAACACGCGGGCATGTTACACAGTGGGTTTGCCGCTCAGCTGGAGGGACTGGGTCTGTGGCATTGGGCCGCTTTCGTCTTGCTACACATCCGGGAACCAGTGCGGTATGTTTTCCTTTGAATCAATAGTAGTCAGTGTCTTATTGTGAGTATGCCATGTTCGTTGAATCCTCGATAGCACCAGAAAATAACTCGAGCCCTCGCCGGTAAAGAGGCCTTGTGCACCATTTGAAGTAAATAGGTCCACTCGTCGAAATAGCGAGAATTTTCATATCAGCCTATATCACGTAGCTAAGCAGCATCCGAGCCGGGAATCGCGGGCTCGCAGCGATCAAAAGAGAACCGCACGTGTTAGGTTCTAGCTGCCGAATCTTTGCCCTCTATGTGCATTATGAGCAGTAATTCAAGAAGAAAGTTAAATGAAGCTTTTCACTGTAAATTATACAGTATTTAGATTTCTTTTTAATGTCGCTAGGCGAGAACACGCGATCCGGAGCCTTCTGTGTCGTCACTGCAGTTTGTCAGCGGATCATACTTATGTGGAGAAAGAACGCTTCATGTTAGACGATTTGAAGATTCCTGCTGAGTGGATTCACGAAGCCAAGGTAGGGAGAGTTACTTTTAGAACAAATGTTAATGTTTACTCATTTTTATCATTTTGCGCAACGTCCGTGCCATCAAGTAAACAACGTTTATTAGCTAAAGCGTGATTTTGTTTCCCTCCAGGCTTTGCGAGCGCGTTACGAAGGAAGAACTCGCGAAGAAGCTTTCCACCTCGTCAAGGCGCGTCACTGGAGCCTGGGGCATAACGTTGTTCTGTGCAGTCTCGCCAGTGACGCAATCATTAACGGTAGGAAGATAAAAATAAGGATGGGCAATCGTATAAATGCGAGTGCAATAGACCAATTTCGATATGTTAAAATTCAGCCTAAAGCAATAGACCTCAGCACGAGGCTCTGAGGAATAAACCCCACAAACTCTGTAGTTATTCCCCAGAGCCTCGTACTGAGGTCTATTGTTTTAGGCTGAATTTTAATATATCGAAATTGGTCTATTTAGGATTTACACTACGAATGATATTTGAAGCTTCTCCCAAAACTGCACGAGCCTTGAGGCGAGTGAATTAACGTTGTTGCTGTTCAATTTTGTACAGCTACTCTCTTGTAAATTCAAACTGATTTATTTGTCGGTATCGTTTCTTTCCAGCGGAATATGACGTTTTGAAAACGCTGCTGGGGGAACTGGAACCAAGGGATCGTAACTCCACCGTGAGGGACTGGACAACAGGAGGACAGGTTGATTGTGGACTGAAGCATATAAAAAAATACAGATTAAGAACGCACATCAAGTACATAGCGTAGCATTTTCTGAATCAGTAAACAAGAGGTTTGGGCTGTATTAGCTCTGCTGTTCGCCTGAAAAGCCTCCACCTAGATACGAGGAACTTTCCACACGATAAATAACCTGCTTTGATTTCTTTTCCTGTGAATAGGTATTTTTGGATTATCTTGCCCTTGTGCAGAAGTTCCAGGACATCACAAAGGTAAAATTGAAGGTTGCATGTTGTATGTAACTTACATACAGGGATATTTTGGAAAAAAACAAGATAGCGTCCACCTTTAGGAGAAGTAGTTTTCCGATAAAAAATTATGAAGCCGGTGAATTGCTTTCAAAATGGACCTTGGCGACAGTGTTGTCAGTTTCTAAAGAAAGATCCGTGTTTTAGACTCTTGTGTAAAGTACTGATGGTCCCGGTGATCATTTGACGTCATTTACCCCAGGTATCTCAGAAACTCGCGCTTTTCCGCGTTCCTTGAGAAGTACGCACAGGACGTACCTCTCACATAGAGGTGAATTAAATTGAAAAACTCGGCAAAACAAGCATGAATTTTTGTTTTTGTTTTAGGAAAACTTCGTGCCAACAAAGTACGACTGGGAAGACATCCACGTGGAAGTTGCTTCTCTTTGTACGCGAATCAACAATTTGCCGTCCGACACACCCAAGAACATGTAAGTGGAAAATCCCTTTATCTGATATAATATGGACAAAAAACTAACGCAAGCTGATGAAAACAGTTCGAGCAAAATTTGAAGAGGTGAATGGATTCGCTGCCATTTACTCTTTTCCTTTCGTTTCTCTTGCCACAGTCTATTTGAGGCCCCGTCCACACTCCACCGGAGAATTTTGAAAACGTTGTTTTCACTCTTAAAGCGCATCAAATGTTTTCCGTGCACACTACACCGGAAAATTCAAAAGCGCAACAATCACCGGTCATTTTGGATTTGTGTTTGAGGAAAACTCTAGCGGGGAAATCACGTGATTATCGTGACACACTAAAACGAAAAGCTGGCGTTTTCAAATTCCTCCGGTCTGAAGAGCGTTTTCCAAAAGCTCCGTTTTCTTGAAGGATTAGTGTGTACGGCAGGCCTAACTGTAAAAATATAGCTGCGTTTTCATAAGACGAACAGTTTGCGATCTGATTTGTGCTTGGTTGAATTACATGTTGTAGGTGTTACTGATTGTGGAGTTTTCCTGTCCTGTTTTTCAGGTTATGTCAATACGATATGGCGAAGATGTGTGCCAATTTTTTGAAGATTGTCATGAACGAATTGGTAAGTAAACCAGTGCGGGGCTGGTGACGAAGTGTCCACTCTACGTTCACGCCAGTCACGGTCTGCTTAAATCAGTCAGGTTTTAAAGCAAAGAAAATAGCTGTAACAAGAGTCTTTGGCTGGTCCTTTGGAGCAGCGATATTGTAGGCAGATAATTGGCCCAGTTGGCAATGCAGACGTTTCCTTCGAACGTCTTCAGTCTTGTCAATTTTGCCGAACTTGCTTCGGGACTTGCTTCGGAAATTGCGTCGCACTGGGGAAGCGGGGCCCTTGAAAAGAACTCTGCATAGTGAGAAGTCATTAGAACCCACTGTACAAATCTGATTAATTTGGTTGAATCTGTTTTCTAAAGAAAGAAGCTTATTGTTCCTATTGTTCTTATTGTTGTCCTGTAGGCGGACCTCACAGATGAAAGTGAGTCCGTTTTGCCGACTCACGTGCTGGTCCCTCACGTGACCAAGTTACCCATGCCTGAGGACTGCACCCTGGGGGAACTGCGTCAACTGATCCCGAGTTACATCACGGAAATAACCGCTGGCTATTGAAACTGCGGGCAGTGAGGAGAGCGGGCGGTACCAGGGTTGTGTTGCAAGACAGATTTTAGAGCTGTGGGAGGACTTCAGCAAGGAACGTCGACTTATTATTTTTCGTTTCAGCACTCTTTAATCTCTGTGATTCGCCTGGCTGCAGATCACTAAGTGAAGCTTACAACTCAAGAGACGCTATGATAAAGCATGTTCCTGGTCTACAATGCTCTGTGATTGGTTAACCTAAGTTGTTTTGGAATCGTCGCCGAACTTAGTAACGGGGGCGTTCTTTAATCTGCCCGAAGCACGTTCTTGGTGTAGCTAAGAAAAACTGATATTACTTCCAAACTGGACGGTTCACTTGAAAGGTTGGCAAAAGTGAACTTAAATTTCTCTAACTTTGCAGAGACTCAACGAGTTACATTTTACAAACGTGATCTGTTTTCATAACAACATTTCAATAGTGGTCCATTGTGCATAAAGTTGTATGGAACCAAATGCTCCGCAATTCGTGCTGGTCAAAAGACCAGATGAGTCCAGCTATTAATGTTAGAAACTATCTATCGATTTGAAAATTTAGCCAAAGAAGTCTTGTGTGTATGGACAGCTACAGTCATAGCCTTTTCAGTAGTATAGGTAAATTTTGTCGTTGAAACTAGCATTTTTTAACTTAACGAGAGGTTTCTCCAACGAAAGTACAGAATTCCTGTAGAGAGTTTTGGTAATTTATGATGTAATTCTGATCGACTGATAAAATTTACCAGCATAAGAGCTGACTCTATAGTCGGCTGTGGACTGTCACGGACTAAAATTCCATGGTGCCTGTATGAAGAATTTGTGCATTATTACTTTGATAAATATCTAACAACCATCCGCCTTGTTATAAATAAAGAGTTTTTCACAGCCCGTGCGATATTGCTTTCCCACAAACTAAAAACGTAACAAAGTTCAAATATCAGAGAGCCGGTTTTAAAATACTCTCCGGTTTGTGGTTTCATGTTGTGGAACATTTTTTTTTTAATTGGATTCATAATTTGATGCACGAAGAGCTTGTATACTCGAACGGCTGTACGGAGGTTTCCCTGGGATAATTCTCCTAACCGGGGGCTTTTGCTGTCTGTATAATCGTAGGATAGCGCTTCAGTCGCAAACTTTTCTTCAGCTTTTGTTTTCTTTATTACTTCGTTCGTTGTTATAAACAGCAGGTCTGACACAAAATGAAAGGAACACACAAGACGCAGTCGTCGGAGAAAAATATGTGAGAAGCCTGTTTATCTTAAAATCACAACATGGATAAGTTTAGTTATCCAGGTACATGTACAGTGGAATCTCGTGTTTTCGAACCTCCAAGGGAAACGGAAGCTTGTTCGAGAAATCGGGAATTTGAAATAGGGGTAGAATTACAGTGACGGAAAAGCGAAGCTCGAGAAATGGCTATTTCTCAATATATATTTACGTTCAGTTCCGGATTTTAACATTCTTGTGCCTTTTCTAAGAGGACAAATCGAAAAATGGATTGCTACTAATTGCTTTGAACGGTAAACGCTTCTTGTTTGTCGGTCTCAGAGTAGAAGTCAATTCAAAAAAGCAAGAACACCAAAGTAGAAACCAGATATGATTGAAAACCCTTGATTACGGGTTGTAAACATTTCCATGAGACTATAGGGTAGACAATCAGGAAAATAGTATTTCAAGTGCCACCGCCAAATTAGTTAGCAACGATTTCAACTTCGGTGCCAACGTTATCCATGGTTTCGCTTTGGAATAAGCAACGATAGAAAAATAACTGAACTGCAGTGTAATCCCGATTTTTCGAACCTCCAAGGGAAACGAAATTGGTTCGAAAAATCGGATAGTTCGATGAATCGGGGATAAAATTAGTGTTCGACCGAGGAGGGCAAACGACTTTTGGTTAGATTATCGGGAGGTTCGAGAAATCGGGATTCTACTGTATTCCAGGAACAATTTGCATAGAAAGACTATTTTCATTTGTCTACCAAACTCAGCCGTCAGTCCATACTTGATTAAGTGACAATAAGGTAGTAGCCAGAAGGTCTTGCTCCGATAAGAAACTACCAATCATTTGATTTATAGAGCCAAGATCTTGACAGACCACAGAGACACAGAATGTTTAGTACCGAACCGAAACTACTGTGTAAAAAAACATGGGCCCATGAAGCTTAAAAAAAAGCATACACGCGGACAGATATGAATATTCACGATTAGTACTGAGCATAATTACCTTATACAGTCGATTTTTATTCCTCAGACACCCGACAAGAAAAGAAAATTTTCATTGTTCTCTTGCTGGTACCCGTCTGTTACCAAGGCAACGCATGTACAGCTGAACAAACGAGTACCATCTAAAAGTTTAATTTAAATTTTAAATTTTGATCTCCTTGACAACGGATGAATAAAGTCAGTAGATAATCAAATGAACTAGGAAGTTTGTATCACGACCTTTTAGCGGCAGCGTATTTGATTGAAACAAACTAAAATCACGAATTGTTGTTTCACTACCACAAACGCAAACACTTTTTGGTCCCGTCTGACCCGTCATCGAAGGTTTCTTTAATCTGGGGTTATCACGTGACTCTACGTCACCAGGCGTTTAAAAAAACTCCGGCTGCTTTGTGTTAGTGTAAGAGTTGATAAATATAAATAGGATGGATTCGACCAGCTTTGAGAACATCAAGTCGGCTGTACAGGGACGTAACTTCAAGGACGAGAAGTTAGACGCGTTGAAGTCGACCCTCTCCTGTTCTTATGGATATCTATCCGCCGAGCAAGTCGCTCAACTTCTTCCGGAGTTTTCCTTTGATGATGACAAAGAAAACGTCGTCGAGATTTGCGCTCCGCGGATGTACAGCATCAACTGCGAGCAAGCAACATCTATACTGGGTGTTTTCTCGTTCGACAAATCGAAAATAAAAGCCTTGGAAGTTATTGCTTGCCACATCGTTGATAATAACTTGGCGGCTTTGGACAGTGCGTTCGATTTTTCCAGCGACAGAGAACGAGCGAAGGAGATTCTCGTAAACCGGCCCCGCTCCGGGATGCAGCCTGGATTACCTCCACAACTTTACCCGGGTACTGGGCCTCCGCCCGGAGGTTTCCCTGGGATGGTACTCCAACCAGGAGGTTGCCCTGTACCAGCACCGTATCCAGGACAGCCGCCTTACGCGGGACAAAGCCCTTATCCTGGAGCAGGACCACCCGGGGGGATGTGTCCTCCTGGTCAGTATCCCTACGGACAACCTGGCCCGGGTGCAGTTCATCCACAGTATCCACCTGGTACAGTGCCACCTCAGTATACACCCCCTGGGGGATATTATCCATATGGAGGTGCAGGACAATAAATTGCATTTATTCGTGTAAAACTTGCAGGGGCGCAGTTAATTTTTCAGGGCAGTCAGAAATTAAGAATAAGATATAATCTGAGCGCGTACGTATGTAAGACTGCAACCCTGAAATATGCCTGCCTTTGACATAACAGAACTTGTAGTTTACTGATTTTCATTTCTTTGCTTCAATATTAGCTTGCTTGTTATTAACTGTGCGTGGTAATACCATGCATAGAAACGGAAATAATGAAATAAAGTTGTGTTGTGCTTGCAGTACAGGGTGCTAAAAAATGGACTGTAGTTTAATCTTAGACGCCAAGAAAAAAATACGACATGATGAATTCATTTATAACAAGCTATATATCTGTCATCCTCGCAGACCTAGGAGCTGCTTATCGGGACGATGCGATATTTTCGGGCGAAAGTTTACTTCAAGAGCAGACAAGCCCCTGGGCACTTATTCTTACCGAAGTTTTACCAAACCAGTTCCAGACGTGTTCGAATTCGGTCCCGCTGATTGGCCAGAAAACAAATAATCAGCGAGGAGATTTAGCCGGGCGACTCTGTGGTGTTCTTACACGAAGTGGTTGAAGCGAGTTAATTGGCCAGGGAAGGTTCCAGAAAAAGAGATTCAACGAAGCCGAGGAAATCACAAGCAGTAGCATGGTCGCAAGGGAACAATATTCGTCGATCAATTTTCACGGCAGACTTTTCGAAGGTATATCGTAAATTTACATCGCTAATGTACGCGATTTCTACACTTATACTTAGCAATCTAAAAAGTCAGAATGTCTCGGGCTCGCCAAGAAAAACGCTTGTCTCGCCGTCTCGCAAAGTCTCGCATTTACCATTCACCACCCCTCTTATTAACCGAGCTGGAGGTCTGTATCGGTCGTGTGTACAGACCTCACTGCGTTCGGTCTGTACTCACGACCTCGGTCAAGATTCTCCCATACAGACCGACTTAGCTCGGTTAATAAGATGTTTATTATATGGCAAAGAAGAGAACTTTAATTCGTTTAATTTAGTTGGTTTGCTGACATTTTGCTTGCAAACGAAAATGAGCTTAACTCCGCTTAACTTAAACCTGCTGAAATTTGCTCTTCCTCTTTACTTTTTTTCTTTTTGCCATCAGGCTTTTTGGCACTCCCATAAATGATTGAGAAGAAACAGGAGCCGTAATTATGGCTCCTGGAAGAAAATAAAAGAAAACGGTGAACATTTTTGTATTTTAGTTTGCTACTTTTTCAACGCAAAATGAAACCGGTCTAGATGCCGGTCTAGGTGGGAAAACCTAGACCGCGGTCAATATCGATTTCAGCCAATCAAATTCGTGAATTTGGTAGTTCCCAGTCCTTGTGAGACACAGCCATATAATAAAAGTGAATATATGACTTATTATATTTCTCGACTTCTGAAACTTTCCACGATGTGCGAATCTCCGTTGCACTGGCCATGCAACTCTGTCGATCGAGTGTGGGGAGTATCTGCCAGCTGCATTTTTTTTAATATGAGGGTTTTTCTAGACTTGAAAAACTTACTTGGTTTGTGTGTCCGGAAGGCAACTGTAAACATGAAAATTCTGGAGACTTCATGCGAGTATGACGGCAAGGTGAAGAAATAGAAAGCCTGAAAGGCAGCCACAGAGCAAAGATACTGTTCAGCTGTATTACTATATGAATTTATATGAACAGCACTTTTGAGTTGAATCTTTTGACACCTAACCATGGCCAATGTAAATATTTGACAACAATCCTAAATGTAAATTGCCTTTAAAAAGATAGCGAAATGAATATTACTATGCATAAAGCAGAAACAAAATAAAGTTGACCCGTCCATGCTATTCTTAGTTTTCCCTACAATAAGGTGTCATTTCTTGGGTTTGGGCCTTAAATAGGGTGTCATTTTTCATGTCCTTCATCCTTAAATAGGGTCAGGATTTAAGACCCTTCGAGGCAAACAGCTATCCGAAATTTCTGGAAGTACCCCCCCACCCCCCCTCCTGATCACAATAAACAGCAACATTGTTTTTTGATAGAACTTCGTCCAGAACATGACCCTGAATTTCTCATCCCTGGTCAGTGACTCCGGGCTTTCATACAACAAAGCAAATTCTCCCTTTCCGTCCAATATCTCTTTATCACTCAATCTGGTTTCCCTTGTACCAGACATGACTAATCAATGTCACGTACATTAGCGATATAAATCACGTACATTAGCGATAGAAATCGCGTACATTAGCGATAGAAATTTACGATATACCTTCGATAAGTCCACCGTGAACATTCATGGGTCAGCCAAAAAATGATAATCTACTGAGGTCCGCAAACTCGTGGCTTGCGTTACAATTTTATTTGTGTCACGCAAAGAAAATTACGCCAGACCCTGGTGGTCAAAGTGGGTGTGGGCGGGTCTGAGTTCAGGAAACAGAGCGCGGGAAGATTTTTTAATTCAGTGATGTTGAGATTCCTTTGAAAGCTTTCGCATTGTAATGTCGTAGTATTAGCATGAAAGAATTTCGTGGTAAGAAATGTAAACTTCCTGTGGGTTTTATTGCATAGGTAGCGTTGTCTTTTGTGAAAATTCAGGCGATCAGTCTTAAAACAACGTGTCAAAGCGAACAACTCCGCTTGACAATCAGTGGAATTGTGAAAAAAAGTATAATAATTATACTTTTTACGAATTATTCGTAAGGGGAAATTTGTAAATAGCCAATTCTTCAGTGAAATGGGCGAAAACTAATAGAATTCTTTGGGCTGAAACTCGGAACTTTCACGAAATTGTTGAGGGCAAATATATTTTTAATTTAATTTAATTTGATTTAATTTTTTTAAAATTAGTATTTTTTAATTTAGTCAATATTTGATGGTTTTGGTACGTTTTTAGTTAATTTTTAGCGAACTTTTAAACCTGTAAAGTGCTGTTGAATCACCGGAAAACAGCACTATATAAGTGTCATTATTATTATTATTATTATTATTATTATTATCATTATTGTTATTGTCATTGTCATTATCATTATCATTATCATTATCACTATCACTATCATTATTACTATTACTATTACTATTACTACTACTACAACTACTATTACTATTACTATTATTATTTTTATTATTATTATTATTATTATAATCAAAACTATAACAAAATTCTCGAACGTGATTGGCTATCAGCAGCCCGATTTGAGCATTAATTGGACAGTGTATACGCGTCATGCTTGTAATTGGACAGTACCCGTCATTTTGTGCGCGCTGTTGCGGTGCACTTTGTTGAGTAAACTGCTGT
Organism: Orbicella faveolata; assembly: GCF_042242905.1. NCBI lineage: Eukaryota > Metazoa > Cnidaria > Anthozoa > Scleractinia > Merulinidae > Orbicella > Orbicella faveolata. Next base: position 26,398,831 of record NW_028301564.1, on the reverse strand, counting down.
GTTTTTCAGCATTCATAACGACGTTTAATCGTTCAGCGATCAATGGATAGTTTGTTCGTTTCTCGAATTTTGTCATAGTTTTGATTAATTGGTAACAGGACATCGTGTCGTCCAATTCAGTCTGTAACCATACTCGTGATTAACAAATCGGACTCCCGCGATTTTGTTAATCACTCGAATGATTACAGACCGAATTGGACTCCACTTAGTCCTATTACCATTATTTATTAAATTAGATATCAGGGATTTAGACCTTTTCAGTAGAAAGATTTATCCTGAGTCCTGAACAGCGCTGTTTATATCAGATTGCACCACCAATGAAACTTGCTGTGCGAAAAAGATTTAACAAAAGTCACAGATATGGTACTTTTTAGTTTTATTTGTCAATAGTTTCACAGAGATTAGTCAAATGTGTTTCACTCTGTACGACGGAAGATTTTCCATCACGTGGTTACCAGCAGCGCGTTAACCATTTAACACATCAATCCGGGGTGAACCCGGTCTAGTTTCAGCATTTTCTCTCCGAGTTGTCGACAGAGCCTGGAAAAACTCTTCACGATTTTGGTGTTAGCGCAATACTTCTTCGAGTAGCCAGCTTCCTTGTAACAAGTGATAAATTCCTGCACATCCTGGCAGATGTTAGAGTTGGAATTCATCTCCTCCAGGAATCGATTCACACACCTTCTGTGAACTCCTCTGGCACATGCTGGGCAGGAATCATAGCCTGAATAAGAAAATTATTTAATTTCAAAAGAATGCAAAATTAGCTTTAGGGAGACTCCCCTATGAGAGAAAGTAACTGGGCTGTTCCTTGCATCTTTTGGTCTATGTTTAAATAAAGTAAATATAGCACACGAAATTTTAAAATCATCCTTCGTTGTATGGGTGTCTGATTTTATATTCTTGTATGTTTTAGGGGTGCAAACTGCTTATTTTGATACTACCAAGGGTGCTGGGGACGGACCCACCATGTTCTTAACGTCAAGGCGTGTTTTAAGGTTGCACAGGAAAAAACGTAAAAAAAAAAAAACGCCATCATATTATGCAGGTTAAGATCGCGCTTGAATTATTTAATGTTTTTTCTTCATACAGGAAAGCACTGGGTGACCATGTCTTTTTCGTCATTTAAGTGACTATTACAACTCTAAAGGGTCCAATAAGACATATGCTATACCGAAATTGGTCTTCTTCAGGGGCTTGATTCAAATTCCTACAATCAAAACGAGAGTCTCCCCACCGAGAAAATCAGTCACTTGCAAATCATAAGAGAGTTTTAAAAAAATAAGATTTTAAAAACCGCACAAACGCCACCTTTTAAAGCATATTGCCCCAATTAGTTCTTCTGTGCAGGTTAAGGCCGATTTAATACCTCGAATGCATTCATTTCAGTATGACTTAGTCGCAGCAGTGCGCACCCCCCTCTCCACCGCTTCCCTCACCGGGCAGTATAGGCAGTCTGATAAGCGGCGCATAATTCTCAGGTTTGTAATCTACAGAATCTAGGGCGTCGGTCGTCAATCTTCCCCGAAGATTTCAAATGCCTCTTGCTTTTGTTGTTCTGAGAGAATCCCGGCTTCATTTGCGGTGATGTATTACGTGTCCCATCTATTAAACTCTAAATAATTGTCTTAGATGACTCACCAACGTAATCATGCTTTGTGGATGCTGGAAAAGAAAAGAAAGCCATTGACAACTAATCACCGAGTCATAATGAAGCTTGGCAATCTGGTATATCCCCAGAATTTATAAACTGCCAAATTCTCTCTCAAATTTCTCTTGACAAATGTATAACGATGAATTCTTTAATCAGTCATTCCAGGAAAAAATTAATGTTTTGATCCGAAACAGATTCTCAGGAAAATGGCAACATATAGTAAAAAACGTGTAGACGTACGGAAGAAGAACAGCTGGTAAACCGACTTTATCAGTCTTGAAAAGTGAACGAGATTTAAGGGGACAGGATAGGACTCTGCTGGGAGAAGCCCTGATAAGGCTTGATGGTGATGATGATGATGATGGTAATGATACTGACGATGACACTGATGGTAAAAGCCGACGACACGAGCGTACGATTGATTTAATCATCACTGATTTATGCCCAGCTCACTTGTTGTCCTGTTTCCCCGTAGAAACTAGATAAAATTAAACACAAGTTATGTTGAAGTCTCTTACCATGTAGTCTCTGCTCCAGGTTTGTGTAATTATGATCGCGACAAACGTTGCATTTCTTGTCCACCATTCCGTGTTCCAAGACAACGTAACTGTAATCTTGAAGCCAAGCACCTCCATCACATTTTGCAAGCGATCGTTCCAAGCAATTCATGAATGTCTGTCGAGAAAAGTTGTGTCAAATTTCAGTTGTGTGAAACACTGATGAGATGTGGCACCGAATTCTCTTTGAACACACTAATCTAGTTCAGTTAATTGTTTAGCATAAACGCCATTGAATTCGCAAAATGCCTTTGCATTTTATTTAAAGTACAGTTTTACCCCCGTGGAGTACTCCCATACAAAAAGGAGTGGGGTAGAAAGGCCTTTTTGGTACGTCTTAGGATATTGATCCGAAAAAATATGACAGAAGACATTTGATAATCAATTTTACGAGTAGAAGGTATTCGAGCAATCGTCTTTATCGCTATTAAAAATTACGAAAGCGTCAGTTGATGTGTTGTTTTAGAATTGGTTCCTCTTAGGGGTGAAATCATTTTCAAGTCACGCCCACAAAACAGGATCTTGGAACCCTTTAAGAGTTTTTTGCAAGATTTCCGACTAACACCAAAGTCCTTTTATATGGGAGTTCCTCCCTTGGAGTTTTACTACCTGTAGAGCTCTGCAGTAGACACGATTTCTAGCATGAATTCCTGGTCTGCGTCGTCCAGTGAAATTCTTGGCGTTCACGAAAACCTGTTTAAATTCATGGTTGCATTTCTTGATCTCTATATACTCGCAAGGTTTTTTGGTGACCGCGGTGGGCGTGGTGCCGACACAGCTGTAAAACTGAAAACAGAGAACAGCGGCGAAGAGAACGAGAGCAATTGATGACATAATGAAGGAACTGAAAGGCTCCTAAAACAATAAGAAAAGAATAGTGATTAAATTTCAATGCTAAAACAAAGCAGAGTGCAGTTAATAGCAAAAACTCGAGTTGCAAATGTCCTAAAGGCCGCATGTTTCCTCGCTTCGGCGCAAGTGTACTCCGGTCGTAATTTTCTCGACGTCAAGTGCCAAAGCTAGACTCTTGCAGAATCTACCGAGCATTCTTATACCCATGCAGCAAGCAGTTGGCCGCGGTTTCTTCGGTTCTTATGTGCAATTTATAACCACCTCGCTATTTCGTTCACCTCTAGATCATTATTTCGCGAAGAAAAAAATCCAGTAGTTTATTTTCCTTCTTAAAACCGCCTTGAACGAACAATCCGTTGGGATTAGCAATCCACCGCAGTTTCAAATTTTATATAATCGTTTGAACATAGACCCTCCTGAAATTTTTTCCCTGATCTAAACTCATGTCAACCTAAAGGTTATGTATTCAGTCAAACTCAATTGTTGTGTTTTAAACTAACGGATAACACATTTTATCGTCCTAATTTTAAAATCACCCGTTACAACTTAGCCCAACAAAGGTGATTTTACAATCGATCTATACTCACGTTGATCTCCACTGCAGCTCGGCAGAAAGTTAAACGCGTCCTTAATGGGGCGTTTAAAATTGTTTCATTTTATAGACGACCCAAGAATTAATTATGGATACTAAAAGACCAGGAAAGAGACTTCAGCTCTGTTGTCTGTTATAAAAGAGAAATACAAAAGAAACAATTGACGCTCTTGCATGAATATCTTGTGCTATGAAACTAACATAAAGGAGACGCTCTTAAAAATTTGAGTGTTCTATTGTCAACCTTTTTACGCGAGCTTAGTTTCAATATATCTACTTTTGAAAGTAGAATAAAAGGCAGCTTTAATTAAGAGTCAAAGAGGTTGCCTTCCTTGGTTGCGAAATTCAGGGCGAGTATCGGCCATAAGACCTCAATTGTGGCAAGCAAATAATGCCAACAAGTTAGTGGACTTATATTATTGTGGAACCTTTCAGTTTTGGATTAATTAAAAAATTGATTTGGGATACAGTCATGTGTGTTCCCAGTCAATTTTGTTAATAACTTCTGAATAACTTCTTCTTTAACTTCTCCTTTAACTTCTCCTAGTTCATAACTTCTGAATAGCCAAGGTCTTGCTTCAAACATCAATAACAGTGCTTCAACCCATAGCTTCTTTGCTGCCAGAAACAATGATCAGTGTATTGACACAAGTCGTATTGCAATTTGACTTTAATATTGTCTGGATTTCTGCTTGTTACATTTGTTGGACTGATAAATGCACAGAGCCTGAGTTTTGTTAAGATGAGTAAAAGGGTAAACTTGAGTAACAATGCCAACATTTTCGGTAAATAGAGCACAGACAATTAATATCAGTCTCAATGTACTGAAGGATTTAGTGTAATGATCCAAGCCATCATTATTTAATTAAACAGCACTCATTTGAAACACTTTCAATATTGTTTCATTATAATTTGAATGAAACCCCGTCGCCCATCATCCTATTAGTTGCTTGTTAATTTTTTCAGTTGCCCGCTTGAGTCTTTCCCTCACAATTAATACAATTTTTGTGCATGACTGCCGTGTAAATTACTTCATTGTGATTGGCTGATAGGAGCCCAATTTATCGTTAATTATTAATTTGCACCGCAGTGCAAATTAGAACACGCACCTTCGTAATTTTCTCAGTCATAGAATAAATAATAAAATGAGTAATCGTATGGAAGTTCGAGCAATTAAGGATTTAAACTACTCGTAAAAATTTTACAAAACCTGTCAAATTGCACTCGTCTAAAGACCACTAAGGGCTCGTGCAATTTTGAGAGAATCTTCAAATATCACTCGAAGTGTTAATTCTTAATTGCATTTGCACTCGTACGATTACCTTTACTAATATTGGTTTTCTTTCTGTCTTCACGTATATCGTCCCTGTTTTTCGTTCTTCCCTCTTTTTTTTTCTCTCTCCGTTTTGATACACATCGTTAGCTTTTTACGTGCTTCATGCCTCCATCTCTCTTGTTCTAAACTAGCTGCGTTAGCCTTCTAACTCTTTCTATTCTAAAAGGTCGAGACAGCAGAAAGCAAATCGTAATTTTTAAGCAGATTACGACATTTTTTAATTTATAAGAAATGTTCCGATGTTACTAACATCATCGTCAGTTACAGAATATTTGAAAAACCGTTAGGACTATATCGGAACATACATATATCGAAACATGTCTTATAAATTAAAAAACGTCCTAATCTTTCTATTCTCTCTCCCTCCGTCCGCGCTTCGTACTTTTGGTTTCCCCCAGTCCCTCCCCTTTGATCGTACGCCTGCCACGCAGGCTAAGCCGACACACTCGATGAGCAGCATGCGAAGGCATGGAGTGTGCGCAATACGTGTGATTGTACTCTCGCGGATTACTGGGCAAAATAGTTGATCATCCATAGCTGAATTGTTACTTCTTCCTCCAAGGAAGAGTGGGTTTCGACTATCTGACGAAGCCACTGACTATTAGTTCAAAAACTATAGATTGTTTTAAAATTCGAATGAAAAACATATCCACAGGAACCCGCTTTGTTTGCATGGAGCTAGACACTGCATGTCAGACTTAAATTTGAAGTAAAAATAAAATACTCTCGATCGAAGTTTTTGAATACTAAGGACTTCTAAAGAGTTGTCTAAGTCTATTGCTGCTTCCATATTTGTTTACCGTATGGTGAAAGTACAAGATTTTATCTATTATTGTATGAGTCTGTTTCTAGATTCTTCTATCACTTGCTTGTTTATCATTGCAATAGGGTGGACGCGTTGCCTAAGCTGCCAGCTGAACCACAAAAACAAAACAAAAAATATATATTAATATGCAGTTTGGGTTTAATTTCTTGTGCGGCTCTTTTATCTTTTTATTAGTTTTCGCCATTTATAAATGTTTTGTCTGCAGCATAGTCCTAGAAAATAAATTTTAACCACTGGCTTTTCAGCAATAGCGATTCGAATTATTGGAGTGGTGGCGGAATGGAGTGGAGTTGGCTGGCAGGGCGATTGGAGGTACCCTGTACATATTACGGAAAAGCGCTTTTTACATAGATTATTTTAAAATGTTTTTGTCTTTTTTCAGTTGTAATATTTGATATGTATTTTTATCAAATGAATAAGGGAATTATTCTTATTATTATTGACTGAAAAGGGGAACCCACGCTTCTATGGCTTTTGAGCATTTCTATTGCATCATGGGCGCACAATAACTGTATTGGAACAACTAACCTGCCCTCGTTCCCAAAACAACTTAAGTTAATTGATCCAATTAATAAGTGGGTCATAGAAAACTCAGCACGTGTTCTCAGTGGTTGGTTGTCTGACTTTAGATGGCTATCTTGTGTGAAGAGGAAATAATGACACAGTCACGCTCTGTTTGGTAGCTAAATTTATGCGCTGTTAAATGGCTTCGCGACCGATCTACTGTCTGTGTTTTTATCTGGTGGCTATTACAAGCTTATGGGACTCAAAACCTTGTCTCAGTGCTGCGGTTTTATCCAAAGAAAAGCATCGTTGTTCTTTCCCGGGTTTTTTACAAGAATCATGCAAGGAATCGACCAAAGATTGTCGTCTTTGGTCGCAAGGAAAACGACGTCCATTTGACGAAAATTTCGCTTTCTATGAGCACCAAGCCAGTGAGCGAAGAGGAGAATATACTTGGAGCTTCAATGGAGGGAAAGTCGAGATCTTTGGAGATGAGAATCCTTTAGTGGCTTCTTTGGAGTTTTACTGTTGGAAGAAACTTTCTCCCCATGTTTTTATCATCTTGTCCAAGAATAATGAAACGAACGAAAATGTGAAATATTCTTGTATCAAATTCAGGAAGAGAGGGCGAAATGTGATTGAATTGGAACGTACTCAGTGGAAAGACAACCATACAAGCCTAGCTTCATGTAATGTGAACGATCTTAACACTGATGAAAGTCCTTTGATTTTAACTTCTGCGTGGGAGATACCCGACTGCCCACCTGAACTGAGGGGAGGACTTCAAATTATGAAGGCTTACAATGCATTAACTCAACAAGAATGTGTGTTTGATAATGACACTGGTTTAGGCACGCTCGAATCGGACTGCATGGGTAAAGAAGGCATCTTGATCCATTTCCAAGAACGGAAAAATTGTTCTCTTAGCAAACGCAGTTATGCTGCGTTTTATCTGGCCCTCTCTTGCTATAGCACTCCATGGAAAGTTGAAAATTATACATATTTCATCGCGAAAAGTCGAACTATAGCAAGAAATGCCTTTACACTCGCAGACTTTCTCTGCGTCAGGTTCCAGCGGGTATTAAACGCAAGCGGTGAAGAATTTACCCTGCAACTGTACAAACAGCCAATTTGCCTGCGCAATGCGTCGGCCTCGGCGATATCGCTGACCATGCACTTGAGGCGAAGAGAGAATGCTGAAGAAACAGACATTCCTTCTTCTGAGGTCACTCGAACGGAATGCAGCTTTCCAGAAAAATTTCAAGGAATTTGGAAGGAAGTATCCCTACATAATGGCTTCCAGAATGTCTTGATAAACGAAAAAACAGTTTATATCCCTCCATATGGAGAATTCCATTGCAAACAACAGTATATTTTTCAACACCAGGCTCCCTACGAGTGCAGTTCATTAGTCACCGGGAAATGGCCTGGAACGGGGCGAGCGAAATTCTTCCACGATGACTATCTGTTGTTGTCAAATTTCACCAATGGATGCCGTCCGCGACTGACTCGCTTTGGAATCACAGACATTATCGGGAATGATGTGTTAGTGTATAGACTCTCTCAAAGCCAGCCGATTCTGAGCGTAGGGCATACAGAGTTCCTGGAATACTACTATTTTAATCATCTTCTAAGACTGTTTTGCTCGAGCTGGCTTCCTTATGCAAGAGATCCTTATCCCATCTGGGGACGAAATATCGACAAAATCATAATGGAACGTACTTCAGTTGCTAAAACAGCTCGCTGCTCTCTACCACCCTTGAGTAAAGGAGTTTACTATTTCAATGCGGTGAACGCTGACCAAAGTGAATGCAGTGGACAGACCTCGCGCATTCAGTTTGCGTGCGAGAAGTCTTTCGCTTTTGAAGTGAAGTATGACCCAAGGTGCCAGAAACCCGATGTCTCATTTACTTGCATGGGATTAGCGTGGAAACTTGGCGAGTTTTCCTTGGTTCAAGACGTCAAAACTAAAAATATTAGCTGCATGTGGTTTGATGAGCTAAGCAACCAACTGTTCCGCTTGAACTCGCCTCAGTGCCCCGACATTGACTGGGGCCGTAAACGGCCAGGAAACGATGTCAACTACGATGAAAAGTTCGTGCTTCAGTATTATAGCAAATGCCCAGTTATTTCCAATGGAGGAAGAATTGACTATCCGGTAGTAAAGAAGAGAGGAAATGCATCAGGAAATTTTAACGAAGCGTCACTCTTTATGATCCTAACTTGTCTCGTAATTGCGATCATGCGCTAGTTAGAAGAGCGTAATTCCAGCTTGTGAAGTTTCATTCTCGTCCCAGGGCCGTCTGTCCCTCCTGTCTGGCGGGGCCTTGGCACGAGTAAAAAGGTGGTTCCAGAGACGCGTGATTTGATTGGCTAAATTCTTGGACTAAGATTTTCACTAATTCAACGCTGGTCTCAATCCCGAAAATATCCACTGCTTGATCTCTAACTGAAACCGTTCTATTACAGCGCCTACAGAGTTTAAGAACTCCACCTTGAATTGTATTTACGTTTTGATTTCCCTTCAATAAATTTTTTCAAGGTCTTCAGGTGTCCTAATGGAACGGTTTTAGTAAGAGATGACCACTGGATATTCTCGGGAGTGATACCAGCGTTGAATTTGTGAAAATCTTAGTCCAGGAATTTAGCAAAATAAATCATATATCTCCAGAATCATCTTTTCCTCTTGCCAACGCCCCGTCGGCAAAGAAGGACGAGAAGCTGTGGGGACGAAAATGGAAAGTTTGCCTTTAGTTTCTTGAGGAGTTTGATCGAAAATAGATTCACACGATGGAAGATGGAAAGTCATGAAGTTTTTCATTAAAATGGAAAGGTTGTGTGACGAGAAAGCAAGCCTATTTGAGGGCAGTTGAACGGAGTAAAGGACTGAATTGGGGACACTTTCCATCTGACAGTTCAATTAAAATTTGACCAGTTTCTAGGACGTTTTCTAAGCTCCTTGTTTAGACTAAGGAAATCTTAACATGTAATATATACATAAAGGGTTAATCTGTTTAGTATAAATATAAGTTATTAGCCGTTATAACATTGCATCTTTGAAACTGATTTGGTATAAACAAATTTTCATTGTATGCCGGTTGTGTTTTTGATTTGCATGGCATTTTCTATTCTATTTTTCACTCCCTTGGAGAAAGCTTCCATTCAAAATTTTAAATTATAACAATTTTATATTTCTTTCTTTTCAAACAGATACTGACAAAGTTTTGCAAGAATAATTCGTCGTTGTGTACTTCTGATAAAATGTTTGATATACAGGACATGATATGCATATCTGAGCTTCCGTAATATTGCGTCAACAAACTTTCGCTTACGTTTTTTCAACTTCTTTTTGGGTGGGTGGAGTGGGCTTCCATCATGGGAAAATCTGAAGGAATTGTGAACAGGCTTATTATACTTGGAACGGACTAATACGGATCAATACCCATAGCATTCTACTTTGTGAAAAGGAGAACACTTTGGACAAAGATTTGAGGATATCCTCCATCTTCAAGCAGGTCACCAGGCTAAAAGAGAAATCCCGGGAGAAATGGCAAAGCTACTTGATTGTGGAGAAAATCAAATACGAGGTTACTTTCGGGGCGGGCGTTACTTTTGGGGTCGTTACCCCGGGGTCGTTATTTTCGGGAAGCGAAAAACATTACTTAAATTGATACGACTGACCTCTTTTTACGAAATCCTATCGTATCCTATATCTCTTTATGCCATAAGGCACATAAGGCTTTGACATTCTCTTTCCAACCACTACGGTTTGCTGCGAGGTCTCTGACATTCGCCCATGACTTTATTTAAGAAATAAAAGACGTAAATTCGCAAAAATAGAAATTCATAAACACGATATACAGTTTTTCGTCCCAATCTTAATAAATGCTGCTGCCACATGGATAGGCCCTTCCTGTCTAGACCGTGTTATCAGTAGTCAGCAGGCTAGTCAGGTACCCCCTGATCCCTACTTTCGGAACTCTGAGGGGTCGTTACTTTCCGAAGTTTACGGAATTATCAGATAACTCCAAATATTATGAAAGTTCAATAGAAATCAGACGAACACGAAGTCTGGCAAGTGCTGTAATGACATGAAATGCAAACACCCCCAACAACATAGGGGAAGGGGGATGGGGGGTGGGGTGGGTTTTTTTCTGAGCAAGACCTTCAGGTCGAGTAAGTCCTGCACTTCCGGAATCCTGCACTGGCCGATAGCTCAACCCCACCCCCACCCCTGCAATGTATGACCGGAATAGCCTGAGTACGAAAACATGGCCGCAAACATGGAGAAGGTTAGAGAAGTCTTTCTTTCGTAAATTGCTGGTTGAAAAGGTAATATTCCGGTGTTTTATACCTCTCATATATATAAAGGTGCAATTTTATGGTTATGAGTTACCATATAATTAGTTCCCTAGTTCAGACCAATGTTAAACATAGTTTGTGAAGGGCTTTTGTTGATGGTTTTATCGATAATGATGAAAAAGTACCTTCTTTTTAAAAACATACCTATATCAAGACTAGAAGGCGAAAGCCATATCCTATTATTTTGTGACCAAAATGGACAAAATTGATACCCTTTCTATGACCCAAACTGCTGAAAAACCATATCCCTATATAGCCCATATAAGGGAGTTCCCTCCGGGGAATAGTGCTCAGGTTAGCCTGTTTAAGGTTAGTTCTTGGTAATGGAAATGGGAATATGATTACAAAGTCTGTGGTCTATGGTCTGCAGTCTACAGTCTGCAAACGTCACAAACCAGGTCAAGATTGGCTAGGTTTTCAAGACAGTAGAACTGGGGAAAATAGAAAAATATTTGTAACATAAAATTTTGTAATGAGATGGGATTTAAAAAGTTTGGAGCAACAAAAGAAGCAAGATGAAACCAGTGAAAGCTATATGACATGGGAAGTTCAGAGCTATTCTTCTCATACCCCACACAAAACCTGTATTTTTGCACTAAAAAATAATAGATAACCTTTATTTACCCCCCAGTGTTTATAGCTCAAAGGCTAGCGGAGCTGAGCAAACACCTGAAACAAATAATTCAAATTGAACATAATGTTGTTAAGAATCCCAACTGGTCAGAGACAAATCAGTTGGCTATTTACAAACCTAACCAAGGATTTGAACTTGGGGCTACTGTGAAACAAATCCAGGTAGCAGTCAGAGCGGAACTTGAACTAAGGACTGCTGGATTGCAAGTCCATTATGCTGACCACTCGGGCACGCTGCCTCCTGCACTATACATGTTTACTCAAAACAAAAAAAAAAAACAAAAAAAAAACAGAAAATCCTGGTTAAATCACTTGTGTGTCTGTAGTATTTATATCTCACTGACACATTAGGGAAGTATTCTGGAAGATTCTGACAGAGGTCAATTATAACCTTATCTATGCATTCAGAATCAAATAGTTGGTTTGCTTTATCTTCACTGGTTTTAGCTTTGTTTAACTATTTTCAGTTACATTTAAATATCAGATGACAAAAGGTGTCTTAAACAAACTGAAGAATAACTTGGAAATCTGTCAGCGATAAAGGCCAAAAAATGTACCGTATTCTCTTGAGAAGGATACAAATATCTCCCATAGCTGTAAGAAGACACTACTGGACACAGGGTGATGGACCAAACTACTCAAAAAATATGTTAATGGTTGGAATTGGAACTGTGATTTGTGCAGCTGTTGGTGCAGTAAGTTTTCTCAGTCACATTGTATTGCATGATATCAAGAACTGTCTCTACTTAACCAATGAAATGTCACTGTAAAATCTGAGAGCTGGGATTTCCCGACTGTTTGGGAGAGGAGGTCAAGGGGAATGGGGTTTCAAACCAAACAAAAATCTTCCAGAAGCTTACAGATTAATTCTTTTTTTCTCTCCTCAAAGGTTGCATGACAATTGCAACATGACAATTCCAATTTAGTGATATATTTTGTATGTTGTGTACAAAGTGATTTTGCTCTTGACTTGACTGTATCAGCCATTTAAGATCACCTGGGCCCATTTCAAAGGCCCCAAAAAGTTTTCACACCTGGAAAGTAGTGGCAAAATCTCATATCTTATGATTACAGCGCTGTTTTATTCACATATTCTTAATATGAACAGAGTTCTCTTCATACAAGGAGTTTCAGGCGTATACACTTCTCTGTTTTTAGGGGCTTTTCGAGAAGTTTCCAGGGCTTTTCGAGAAACAGGCCCCAGGCCAGGGTTGTTTCACAACTGCAGACCATTCTACAATGAGCCAAGTGGCCCATACAGCTGGAGCTTATCCCAGTTTCAGTAGAACTAAGTGACCAAGAGTTTTTCTTATTCTACTCCTCCCTGGATGGGATGTTATTCCATTGCAGGGTTACACCCCCAGCGTGAAATTCACTGGTACCCATTTATACATTACTCCTGAGTGGCACAAGGCACTGAGAGTAAAGTGTCTTGCCCAAGAACACAATGCAATGTCTCCAGTCAGGGTTCAAACCCAGATTACTCAATGTGGAGTTCAGTATGCTAGCCATTGTGCCTCTGTCTCCACTAGCTGCTCATAGATTATTTTCGGATTAAGTGTTATTTAAGGATGAAAATCTTGATTAGGAGCCTAGTTACCTAGTTCATGGGAAGCATAATGACTAGCACAAGAGGCTCCTGATTGATTGGTCTGGGTTTGAGCCTTAGCTGGGGTCACTGCCTTGTGTTCTTGAGCAAGACTCTTACGTTTGCAGTGGCTCCATCAAGATGTATAAATGGGTACCGGTGAACTTAATGCTGGGGGGTAACCCTTTGAAAGACTTCCATCCCTTCCAGGGGGGTTGTAGAAATACTCCTAGTCACTGGGTTAAATTAAAACCTACTTTGCTAAAATGGGATAATACAATCTGAGAAACAAATGTAGTAAACAGGATCAAAACCTTGTCCAAAATCCCATCTGGAGGGTGGCTGACTAGTTGGTTATTTACAAAATATGGAGGAGTTGATTTAGGACCACCAAACACAAATCCGTTTGGTGGCAGGGAGGAGGATTTGAACCTGGAACCTCCAGATTACTGACAGTTCAGTGCTGTAACCACTTGGCCATGCTGCCTGCAGATAAAACAAGCTACCGCAGTATTGAGCACTTGGCCTTATGCAGACTTAACCAACGTTACCTTTTTTAACTTTAAAAATTATTTAAAAAATCAGGTAAAAACGTCTTTAAAGTTTTTTTGTTCTGTTTTTTTCTTGTTTTGTTTTTTAGGGGTATGGAAGGTGGAAATTTGATAAGGAGTTAGACGAAAGATGATATGCCAGAGTCAAAAACCTTAATTAAACTCTAAGTTAAATATGCAACAAATTTAAGTGTATTTACAGGCTACGAAGCTCAAAGTTTTCCTGCATAACAGTATGTTAGGAAGTAAAAATCATAATATTCAAATACGTGTCTTCGTTCCAGCTCTGTGATGCACTATTTATATTACTATAATTTCCTGAAAATAATTTCATATATTGGTCCCAAGAAATAAACAGCGACAATGTTCGCAATTTTGTTCACATTTGGGGATTGTGTAAAATAAGGGCGCTGTTTCCGTTCACAAGAAATCAAGAAAACTGGCTCGAAAGAAATTACTTAAACTACTTTTCCTGATACAAAACTATTGATGTAATAGAAAATAAGAACAATCTTCACTGTTGGCTTCAAATATACTTAGTTTATGAGCTTTTATTCTGGAGAACGTCTTGAAAACTGATATCGTGTGATTCCGTGACGGGTCTCACGAAATAGGAAAGTCACGAAAGCGTGAAAGTTCCGTTTCAGCGAACACGACAATTTTTTTTTTTATGAAAAACACCAAGAGAACATTCAGTAAAGGTTATCTCGTTTGGATAAACCTTTTCACAATGCAATTAGCTCACCAGGGAAGATAAACTGTAGAGAAATGCACTATTTTGTCGTTTTCTGTGTTTGCGTGATGAGCGAGTATGACGTGACACGAGTAAACCCCGCCCAATAACAAATGCCAATCTACTCTTGTTTACTCACTGAGATAAATAGTCATATATGGGGCAATTGAAGTCATTTTGACAGGAATAAATACACCTGGTTCTGCTAGCGGCCAGTCGTTGTCAAATCCTCCTTAAAATAGCCTCTTGTAAGCTCGGAACTTTGTGCATTACTGTTGTACGATGTCGCTGAAAGCTTGTTCAAGAATTGTTCGTGCTTGTGGTGTCGCGAGTTCTCCACAGTTTCTTGCAAGGTCTCTTCCTCGTCGACTTGGTGAGCGAAGCTTGTACCTCAAGCAAGATAAAAGAGCTAGCACTAAGGAAGAGCTTGGCATGTTTATCTTTGGTCTTGGTGCTCTTTCAACCGCTGTTGTTTGGGTAAGAAAACCCTCCTAATTTTCAGATGTTTTGATGCTCTCGTTAATTCGATATAAAAAGTCGTGCCTATAGCAAAACGAAGTGCCGCGTAGATTCAAAGCGAAAGAGGAAAATCTTATTTTTACCGTTTACGCTACACAAGGATTTAGAAAGTTACCATCTTGGTGGTTGAAACGAGAAGTAATAGATTTAAAACATACTTTTTCGTAAAAATTCTAACGACTTAACGCTAAAAGGACGCGGAACTACAAGACGTGAGTCAATGCACGTATTTGCCAGGCGGATTTGTTTTGCTTCCGTGAATATAGATATCTGAACGATGGACGCCTTTCTTTCACTTTCACAATCGAAACACATTTCGGATTATATGTAACCCTGAATTTACATTATCGAAGAAATATGTGGCAAGTAAATAAATGGAGACATGGATCCCCTGGCGAAGAACAAGCGCTTTGTTTACCGAATGCGTGGCCATTATTATATATATGTATATATTTTTAGTACAGACAAGGCGTGCCCTTTCTAATACTCGAGGCCTTTTCTAGAAAGGGGTCAAATCTTACAACTGACAGGTCCTAAAATTTCAAATCTATATGGCCTAAAGAACTCACCCCTAGCAAGTCTTTGCACAATCCCCACCCGACCCCTGCCCCACCCCCACCCCCACCTCCAATCCTTGAAACTCTCGCTAGCTTAGTTTAGTGGACATTTATTGCAGAACTTTTTAGTCCCTTTCGATCTTAATCACTTTCAACTCAACAAAACTGGCTTTATTTGCCTAAAGGATCAATAATACCTTCCACTGGATAAATCACTGGAAAAACAAAACAAAACAAACTAAATCTGTACTAATCTCTTTCCCAGGGTCTCTCTTCTTCCAGCCCCTGGAACATGGTACAATGAGTATTATTTGTACTATTTATTTGTTGTTATCTGTGTAGGGAATAAAGGACGGTGCATTTTCATTAAACATGACTCCAGCTGAACGAGCCAAGGTAAAAAGAAAAGTTTTATGTCACTGCTTACTTAAAAAAAATTAATATTTTGGGTAACCAAACCTATTATAAACCATTTCTTTTGATGTAGTATTTGAAGCTTCATTTGTACGTAGCTTCCCACAAAAAAGTGAGACACATTTAATAGGGAGACTAAACTGTCCACAGTTAGAATTATATGGCATTCAGTCTACTGTGAACTTAAATTTGACCTTTTATGGGTGCCTTGGAAAATTTCTGATGATCACCCCAATTCAGGTCACTTTTATTTCAGGGAGTATGTTGCCACAGGTTTCGTTTGATAATATTATTGAATACAATACTGTTTACCATGGAATCTCCTACGGTAAAAATAGTCTTAATTGTACCATAGTGTTTTATAGAGATTGGAAATGGTTAGTTTTCAAGTGATCTGGGTTTGAGCCAAAGGTAGGCCAGCCCGCTCATTGCAGATGTCATTCTTTGCCGAGACGTTTTACTCTTACAGTGGCTCTCTTCACCCAGGTATATAAACGGGTAACAGAAGTTTGATGGAGGTGAGGGGGAGAGTTACCCCTGTGATGGTCTAGCATCCCATCCAGGGAGAAAAAAGAAATACTCATATAGTCACCAATACAGGGACTGCAGAGACCATTTTAAAGTGGTAGAGCTAAAAAAGCTGGGCAATACCGACAAACATTGTGGTCAGTGTTTTGCCATTTATCTTGCATTTGCACGCCACCTGGAGCCCTAGAAAATAAATCCCAGCAATAAAAGTGGTAGGGTGTAGGCCTACCAGCCTCTCCCCCTCTGCGGTCCCTGTAATAATGCTACACTGAAACTTGGATGAGCTCTGCGGTGACCCTTGTTTTGTTCAAGCTAATTGAACAGATAACTGGGTTGAATGATAGATGAGAATTTTTTTTCAGATGGAGGCAGGAGAGGAAGGATCTGCAGAATGAATTAGAGATCAAGCCTTGCTAAATCACTGAGTTGCAGCAAATGTCATGAAACTGTATTTGCACTTGTTTCATTTGACTCATTGTAATTCATTGTTATATTTCAGATATTAATTTTTTTTAAGATAGTTTGGGTTTATAGATGTAGACATTGTAATGTAGTCACTGTAATATAGATACATCAGGTTAAATATTGTTATAGCTCAAATTAATGAGTTAAAATTGTAATGCACAACAACTTATGCATATATCTGTTGTTGTGTACTGTAACTGTTTCTTATAATATTTGTTTTATATTGTTAAAAATTAAAATAAAAATTGTTTTTAATAATGTAACCTTATGGTTTAAACAGCCAATCCAGGATTAAATTTCTTAACTGTATTAACTTGTGGGTAAAATTGCAGTGCTCAAAGCAGGGTTAGTTGGTGGGTTACTTAACCTCGGTTTAGGGTAGATTAACTCCCCATATTTCGTATCCCATGATACTCTTTTTTGGTTTTTAAATGCCCAGACTTGCTCCTCATGTACTCGTACATATAAGTAATGAATATTTAGGATAATGACAGTTTAATAGCAAACATGACATGAAGTTAATAGCAAGGAAGTAGACGTAGAGGAATTATATGATATAAACTTAAATCAATTTTTAAGATCAGCTTCAATTTGTTATGAAAAGCGACCATTTAGTTAATCAGTAGGTGTCTTTCCATAACAATAGTCTAAATTCTGAGTTGTAAAGCAACTGATTATACACTTGCTAATCAGTTAAATTGTTTTGAGAAATATTATAAATATTAACAGCAGCTTTTAGTAGAATTAAAGGGTCCTTATGGATACTTTGAATAGTAGAAGAATTTTCATTACCATGCTGCACCTCTGTGGCATACAAGATACTAACATGTGGGCAAAAATAATTTCCATGCATGTGAAGTAGTGCAGCAGGATGGAGGTTTCTGTCGTTGAGAGGAAGTGGGTGGGACGAAAAGGGAACAGAGCTCTTGGGGCATGAATGGATAACAGGACAATCACAAGTGCGAAGGGCATATAAATACTATGCTCAATACTCATGGGTATTACAATGGTCTCTAGGGGAGAAATTTGCTCATTTAGGTAGTGCTCGTGTCCATTTCGGTTCAGTCTTCTCAATGAAAATAATACACTTAAAGGTGCCTCCTATTCCCTGTTTATTTAAGTGTTGTGGAGTGTAATTGAAAAATATTGAACTGAACAATTCTGAAACTACCCTCTTCCCAGAAAAATGGTTCTTAACAGTTGAAGTGAATGAGGGAGATGGGTACTATTTAAGATTAACCATTTTGTGAAAAGCAACTGGTCAGGTCATCTTAACCTGGTGCCAGCCCCCTTTTGGAGAAGCAAAAACAAAAACAAAAAATTGAAAACAATAATGACTAAAAAAAGATTGCAGAAATAAAGGTAAACTTTCTGGACAGGTACCTCATTATAATCGCAAGTAACTTTTTTTTGTTATACCTAAAATAGTTGTGGCAGTGACATTATTTCTGCTCTAACAGTTTCCAGTCAGGTTCTAATAGTGACATCGCAGCATTTTAATCTAAGGGGCATACCCCCATTGATTCTGCACCCCAAGATAATGCCCCCCCTCACCCCCCCCCCCCCCCCTCCCCACAAATCCTGGATCTGTCCCTGGTGTGTCTAGTTTGTTCCGAAATGTTCTAAATGTGTGAGAAAAGACAATTTTTACTTGAATTAAGCTCAGTTTAACGACAACTTTGTCCTTTGAATTCAAATGATTTTGAGAGTTACATTGAACGCTACCTGTGATGTGGTGAAAGAAAACTCGTCAAACGTTCCATACGAAGAGCTTTATCCAACCTCGTTCCAGGGCTTTTCCCTTTGAATTAATAGTTGATTATAATCCATCAAATATTTTCGCTCGCGCGATTGGTCTAAGCGCGTCACGTGACTGAAAATTCCCTAGCTAAAACTGGGGAATATCCGAGTGATATTCTCCAATTTTCAAAACTTTGCGTGTCGCGAAAAATATTTGAAAGATAATAAACACGATATCCTCCACTTGGCGCGGAAATATGCTCTGATAATGTCTGCGGACAAATATACAGTCGAACCTCCCGTAAGCGACCACCCAATGCAAGATGTCAAGCCCAGGCGGTCGCCTACGGGAGGTGGTCGCTTACGAGAGCTTAGGCCATATAGGGTCAAAATTTTGCCTCGTTAGCATATGGTAACTGC